>NW_007726363.1:303468-411824 GCF_000696425.1 Galeopterus variegatus
AAAAAAAAAAAAAAAAAAAAAAAAAAAAAAAAAAAAAGAAATAATCATAGATTTCCAGGAGGTGTATCTATAAGGATGAACACCTGTTTATAATATCAAACAACTGGAAACAATTTACATGTATAATAGTAAGGCATGGTGAAATAAATTAAAGTGTTATACCATCATACACAATTAATAAGAACTACATTGTGAAAGAATATGTAGAGGACTGAGAAAATGTTCTCAATACCATACGTTGCTAAATGTTAAAAAAAAAAACAGATTACAGAACAGTAAGTCTAGAATACATACATTTTTACTAAAAAATTATATATATGTAAAGAGAGAGTTGTAGTACAGGTGATTTTAGCTTCATCTTTCTGTTATTCTTTATTTTCCAAATTTTCCATAGTACTCATGTATTATTTATGTGAACAGCAATAAAAATACCATACGAATTAAAAATAAATAAATAAACATGTTATAACAGGGGTGGGGGGTGAGAACTTGATTCAGAGAGTTGGGAATAGAAATGCAAAGAAGATTAATTGAGATTTGTAGTTTATTTGCGCTAAAATGAACTTAACCTCAATTTCTACATTTTGCTTATAAGCATGGCACATTCACACCTGTACCAAGCTTTCTCTTCTTACATGGAAATATTGGATTAAACATGAACGAACTAGAGGAAAGATATCTGGTTAAAACTGAATTAGAATATGGGAAGAAGGATTTGACCAGGATATCTCCAACAGGTGGGATAGCAATATTACCACTAGAGTTCTAGAAACTGTGAGTCATTGAAACAGAATTATGCTAAGGTGATATATTACTGTGAAAAAAGAACAAAACAGCACACAGCTTTATGGAAAGTATAACAGTTTAGCCCACAGTTGAAGACTTAGTAAATACTTTCTTTCATGATTAAATTTGCCTGATATTAGGTCTAGTCTTAGTAAATAATGTCTCTGTGATTAATTCTTGCCTGGTTTAATTGCTGACTATGGATGGCCAGCAGTGGGAATAAAAGCGAATCAAAATCACAGAAGCAAAAGAGATGAACAAAATACATTTTATTCATGAGATAAACACAGTCCACCCAGAACATTAAAACCTAATTAAATTACATTTTATTTCTCTACTGCATTGGAGTCATTGTTTGGCAACCTGGAGATAGTTTTTGAGACTATATCAGGATGAATAGACATTAGCTAATAATTTTTTTAACCTCATTAATCCATTATCACCATTAATCATATGGACCTTTCCTTTATCCACAGAAGTAATATGACATGACATCTAGACTGTCGTCAGAGTTTTAAGAAGAAACTTAAAGGATTTTAAGTTTGCTCCCTCAAGGTCCATAACTTAAGGTCATTGAAATCAGTAATTACTGAGATTCATTAATTAAATAAACATTTGTTGAGCTCCTACTATGTACCAAACATTATATTAGTCAGTGAGATATGAAGACAAATAAGACTGGGTTCCAATCTTCAAGGTCTTAATGAGATGAGTAGGAGATAGAAATGTATAGGTAAATTTTGCAAGAGAGTACACTGGAGACTCAAAGGAAGAAGTGGTGAACTCTACCATGTATCCAGACATGAGTAAGATAAAGTAGACAAATATAAAAACATAGAAGATGAAGCCGTTGCTCTGTGAAACATTTTGCCCTCTAAGAAAGATTAGCACTTTGCCCAAAATCACAAAGCTAACTAGAAAGCAGAGCCAGGACTCAAACTGGACCCATCCCAGAAGCAAAGAAAAGGCAGTGTAGTTTGCCCCAACCTCAAACCTGAGAAATCTTCTGGCTGTCTCCTGGAAAGCTCACCTTAGAAGAAAGCCTGATGAGTGACAACCCCCTTACACACACACACACACACACCCAGCTCAAGTCAGACCTAACTACCCAATTCTTCTTTCTTAGAAATTAATAAACAGCCCCAAATCACCAGACATATAGGTAAACACAGCTATATAAAAGACAAAAATATCCAAACTACTTACATTGTATGTGACAGATAATAATGGAAACTTTTAAGAGAATTTAAGGAGAGTGGGGGAAGCACTAAAGAAGTCAGAGAAACTTGAGAAGATATTTCATTCATAAAACAAGAACAAGATGTAAAGAAAAAGAACAAGGAAGAACTATTAAAAGTTAAAGTAATTGCTCTAGTAAAATAATTCAATAAAAAGGATTGTAAAATAAAGCTAATAATAGCTCCCAAATGCAAGGCAAAAGGATGAAGATATAAAAAATATGAAATAAAGGAAAAGACGTGTAAAAGATGAAATCAGAAGGTCTACCATTTGACTAATAATGACCACAAGAAAAGTGAATAAAGAAAATAGAGTGGAATAAATTAATATAAAAATAATAAAATTTTCTGGCTACAGAGAAGGCAACAGTGTGCCAAATACAATAAATAGTATACATTTTAAAACCTAAATGTATCCTCATGAAGTGTCAGGCTGCCAAAGATAAAGAGAAGACAGAAAAAGTTTCCAAAGACAAGAAGAAATCAACAAAAAGATAAGAATGATGTTGTCATGGATGCCTTAAGAATCAATGTAATAGTGGTAAATTACTAGAACTTTAGTATGGTATTTCCATCCATTGAGGCTCCCATACCCAATACCCAATATTATTAAAAAGACTGATTTTGTTCAATGACGATTGATAATATTTTACTCCACAGATTGGCTGACATGTTCTGTTCAGTGCCTGTTTCAACAGCCTCTTAGCTGCAGTTTGCCTTCACCTGTGAAGGGACACAGTACACTTTTCCTGGGCTACCCATGGGATGCCTCAATGGTATGTCATCATGTACAATCTTTGCAGACAAGGTCTTAATGACTTCCACCATCTCCAGGAGCACAGGATGACATTACACTAACGACATCCTCATCCAAGGAGATTCACTTGACACACTCATTAAAGACATCTATGTCCAATATCTTCTAGTACTTTTTGCGTTCTTCTGGGAACACATTCCTCATTTACATATTTTACATATGAAGTAAAATCAACAGGTACTCCTATTAGTGCCCTCAGAAACCTTCACTGTAGATGCTTTGGCAATCTTTTCTCATGCTTTCTGGAGTCTCTACACTGCTTGTGATAGATAGCTATAGGTTGCTCCAGGGCTTCTGAACCCCCAAAACTGCCCCACTAAAATGCTTAACTTATTGGTTAAATGATACTATTCTTCCTACAGTCAATATCTCTACCACTCAAACTACAACCGTCTTACATTTAAAAGTTGATGCCAAGGCACCAAGGGATGGATTGTCATGAATTTGTTTAATACAGTTGCTGCCTTGGCATCCGGTTTTGGGTCTGATGTGAGTTATTTGAAACCCTGTCCTACTCCATCACATTTGGCCCAGCTAAAACTTCTCCTCCCTGTGTGGTGGCTTGTGATATAGCTCACTTGTTTCTCATCCCACTGAACCCAAACTCAACACAACCCACAGCTGCTGACCATGAAAACACCTGTAGGTCAACACTAGAGTCTTGTGAGTCAGTCCCCACTTCACACATGTGTTTTTTAAACTGACCAACCCACAACTCCCGACAGAAAGCCTAAGGGATAACACCCGGGGACTTTGGACCACGGGCCTTCACCGTCCCTCTCTCTAGCTCCTCGTACACTGGCTGAGCTCACTGCTACCTCCAGAATTCCCCTCAGCCCCCTCTCAGCACCCCTAACTTCTCTGGATCTGTAAGTAATACATTTCTTCTATTTCATGCATTTTGGTTTTACCTCCTCATTGTGTCTCACCTGAAAAATACACCTGAACCTAACTTTCTCTGGTCAAGGCTCTCCTAGGGAGTAGTTATCTTGCTTTATGACACTCTCAAAAGAGAGACCTCAAGACCAAATTAGAAAGAAACCATAACAATAAGAATCATAACTAATTTTTGCTCTTAATAAGTCCAATTTGCTGTTAATAAGACATAATGTAACAGGAAACAGCTGTAACTCTTAGACATATCTCACCATAGACACACTCAGAGCATATCAATCAGCCCTCTGGATAGAAGCTTCTCAGAAATTAATCTGAAGTAGTTTTCTGGCAAAATTCCCATAACAGCTCTCTGAAGCTATAGAATAGCGCATTTTGAGGGGACAAAATAACTTTGTATCAGCTAAAGATGAGAGTGAATAAAGGCATTTTCATACAAGCAAGAACTTAGAAAATTTAACCTTTCCCCAAATGTCATTTAAGTACCTTTTCCTACCAAACGTGGGGGCAGGAAAGAAGATAGCATGGTTCATGAAAATAGTAGTGGCTCCAACCCAAAACAGCCATGAGAGGGGAGTTCTAGGATAACAATTATGCAGCAAGTCTAGAAATTAGCAGGACCAGAGAGGAGCAAGAGAAAGGAGCTTCAGGGAAAAGAGGACTACAGGCAACAGATGAAATGTATAAAAAGTAAATCCATATAATCATAACGTTGCAACATTCACCTTGGGGTATGGATCACTTAGAGATAGTGAACTTGGACCCTTGAACAAACCCTGCACTACTTATCCCCAAATTACTTGTAGTTATGATAATTAAATGTCTTTATTACTTAAGCCACTGTCATTTGGATTCATATACAATACAGAGTGGGTCTAGGATTGATAGGAATGGGGAGACTGACTATTGCTTTTTATCATTAGCTGTCTGTATCATTTAACTTGATACCATGTACATATCTTATTCTGATTTTTAAAAAATGTGTGGCTGGCTTGTAAGGGGATCCTTTAAAATTTAAATTAAGAGAAATCATCAGGTACAACACTGTTACTTTAATAGGATTATTATATAGTAATATCCTGTCTTTACAAAAGCTTCATTCTGAAACTCTCACTGTACTTTTGTAACATTAGTTGTATTCATGCCTCACCAGTTTTCTGGGAAAAGCCATTTTACTATCTTAAAGGAATTGTCTTTGGCTCTGGGCAGAAAATAAGGCATTGATTACCCAGCTGCTTCCCAGGAACCAACTGTTCATATAAAGACTAAAACAGCCAGTACTCACACAGTTGTTTTCCTCTAGATTGTGTCCTAAACCTGGTCAATCTCAGCCACATGTGTGGCTTTAGATTATACCCCTAAACTGATGTCTCCCAACCTAAGTCTCCATTTCTGATGGGCATCTCCATTGTATGTCACACTGAAAACTCAACATACTGAATTAATTATCAACCCTTTCGAAAATCTCCCTATGTTTCCAGTTTCAGTAAATGGCAACTTCATCCCCTCAGTCTTGTAAGTTAGAAATCTCTAGAGGATATTATGATTTAGGTTGCTCATCCTCATTCCATGCTCTTTTTAGTATGCTTTCAAAAAAAATAACAAAGATTGGAAAACTAAAACTATGTTTCTCATAATTCCTTTGCATCCATGGCTCAACATAGGTACTGCCCATTAGGGGCACTCAGTTTGCAAAGGCTGCCTTTTTGACTGTATTATTTTTCAAACCAAAGGTATGGAGACATGAGGTTTTGCAGCCATATTTCCATGTCTATCCTCCAGCTTCTCAGGTATTGAGAAGGAATTGTGATGGTTGTAGCAGGCAGACTCCAGATTCTGGTGCCCAATGACATCTGAGGCAGTAGAGTTTGCAGGAGCCTAGCCCAATTGGTGGAATGTCTTTGAACTCAGTAATTCCAGTGATGGCTTCTGCAGTAGTAAGTTCCCTGACAGGTTAGGCCTGGGATATGAGAATTATTTCTGGAGACCAAGGCAAGACTCTACTCCTCTGGCTCTCTCCCATGATTTCTAAGCACTTATTCCTGTCATTAAATCTATTCTTAATAGCTGAGGGCAGTCATCATTTCCTGTGGAGAACCTAACTCCAAAGTCATGTTCAGTTCCTCCTCTTTCATTACACTCCAAACCTAAGAGGTAAACAAGTCCTGCCAATTCTTCTGCTATAATTTCCCTTGTGTTTAGTCATTCTTTTTCCTTTCCATAGTTCAGGTTTTAAGATATAAAGGAAAGAGCATCAGTTTGGATCCTGGAATCAATGGATGGCCCTTCCACTCCCAAGCTATGTTTCCTTAGATAAGTCACTTAATCTCTCGGAATCTTAAATTTTATATCTGTTAAATGAGATTGTTACCTAGTTTATAAGATTTTGTGAAAATTAGGGATACTATGTGATGCTGCATGAAAATCGTCTAGACTAGTACTTGGTATTTAGTTTTAGCCACACTATTGCTGTCTTTAAACTCCTACCTGGCCTTCTTGTTCTTGGATCTCTTTCAGCCTAGTTGTGGATAGTGCATTCCAAAGACGTTTGGAATAACCACAGAAACAGAAAAGTAGTCTTTGGCTTCAAGGAACTTTCAGTTTAGAGAACAAATTTGAAGTTCTCTGGAAAACATGACTCAGATTCAAAAATAGAAAAAGTCAGCCAAGATTGGTTTGGAGTTTTAGATTAAGAACCTTTGCAGTGAAATCACTGGAGGAATTTTTAGTACAATTTTGAGTCCCTCCTCAGATGGTATCTCTCTCTGACCAATCAGTGATTGATTTATTTTCATTCAGTGGCTGAGATAAAATGATTAACTTCAAAACTTAAATGATATTCAACTTTTGAGAAAGTAGAGTAGACATATTTTTCCCTATTCTTCCCAATAAGTACAGCTAAAAACTCTGGACACTATGTATAAAGCAAATATATAAAACAAACTTGGAAAGGTGGAGAAAAGGCAACAGACCCGTAGAGAATATGGGACTTATAGAATGACATGGTAGCAACTTCTCTGGGTTTTCTTTTTGCCTTATATGTTCCAAACTGGAATAAGATTAACATTTGAATCTGTGAACTGAGTAAAGCAGATTGCCCTCCCTAGGGTGGGTGGTCCTCATCCTATTACTTGAAGTCCTGAATAAAGCAAAAAGCCTTATCCCTGAGTAAGAGAGGATCTCCTCCTGTCTGACTGTTGTTGAACCTCGGACATTGTGTTTTGTTTTGTTTTGTTTTTGTTTTTATTTTCCTGCCTTTGAACTCAAACTGAAACCTTGGCTCTTCGCAGGTCTCAAGCCTGCTTGCTTACGGACTAGAACTACTTCACTCGGTCTCCTGAGTTCTCGGGTCTTTGGACTGGGACTGGAACTGGAACTCCAGGGAAGGAAGAACACAGTAAGCAAAAACATGGGTAAACACAAAGAAGCTTTCCTTCTCCTCTTGAATCTTCTCAATTACATTAAGTGGTAAAAGCAAAAAGTATACTACTATCTGATATGGTTCTAAATGTATGTAAAGGAAATATTTAAGACAATTACATTAAAATGGGGATGAATAAAGGGACTTAAAAGGTAAGTTTTCTGTACTTCACTTGAACTGGTGAAATGATGACACCAGTAGACTGTGACAAGGTGTGTAGGTATAATACCTTTAACAATCTCTAAAAAAGCTATGCAAGGAGATACATTCAAAAACAAAAGCAATTCAAAGAAAGAGGGATAGTTTTTTCAACAACGGTACTGAAGCAACTGGACATCCATAAGCAAAAAAAAAGAAAAGAAAAAAGAAAAAAAGCCTTTAGTTTTCACACCTTATACAAAATTTAATTCAAAATAGATCATGAGCTCACATGTAAAATACAAAGCTATTAAATATCTAGAAAAAATAATAGGAAAAAATCTTTGGGATACAAGGCTAGGCCAGGACATCTTAGGTTTGACACCAAAAGCACAATCCATACAAGGAAAATTGGAGATTAGATCTCATCTAAATTAAAAACTTTTGCTTTGTGAAATACCCTGTGAAGACAATGAAAGGCAAACCGTAGACTGAGAGAAAATATTCCCAAAGTACATATCTGTCAAGCACTAGTATCCACAATTGATGAAGACCTCTCAACAGTAAAAGAACCTAATTAGAAAATAGGCAAAAGACATGAACAGACATTTCACCAAAGAGGATATCCAGATGGCAAAGAGCACATGAAAAAGATGTTCACTATCATTAGCCATTAGGGAAATGCAAATTTAAATCTTAATAGCTATCACTACATGCTATCAGAATGGCACAAACAAAAAATAGTGACAATATCAAATGCTGGCAAGGCTGTGGAGAAACTGGAGCACTCATACACTGCTGGTTGGAATTAAAAATTGGACAGCCACTCTAGAAACAAGTTTAGCAATGTGATCCAGCAATTTCACTCCTGGGTATTTATCCCAGAGAAATAAAAACTTATGTTCACATAAAAACCTGTACATAAATGTTTATAGCAGCTTTATTTATAAGAGCTTAAAACTGAAAATAACCTAGATGTACTTCAGGGGATGAATGTAAAACAAACTATGGTATATCCATAACATGGGATAATATCAGTAAAAAGTAATGGACTATTAATACACATTACAAACTGAATGAATCTACATAGAATTATGTGTAAAATTTTAATGTCAATTAAAATCCTGGTTGTGATACTGTTCTATAGTTTTGTAAGATGTCACAATTGGGAGAAATAAGGTAAAGCGTACATGTGATCTTTCTATATTATTTCCTACAACTACATGTGAACCTACAATTATCTCAAAAAGTAAAAAAAAAAAAAAAAAAAAAAAAAAAAAAAAAAAAAATTAAGCCAAGTAAATTATTGACCAGAAATGAAAAATTCCGCAGAAATCCTTGCCTTCTTGCAATCACACCATTTTTTCATTATTTTGGCAAAACTTTCATGGAAGGATCCTGAAAGTATTCCAGATTTCTCCCGAGTTTGAGTATTCTGAGAGCTATTTCAGCAGGTAGCACCACTGCCTTTTAAAATAAAATTTCACCCTTTTGGAAGGAGGCAATCTAGGGATGGTGGTACTTCTAATAATGATTTTGAGGTATATGGTTCTCCTTCTTTCTTGAGGAGGCAGACTTCATGCGTTTACCCTTCTGGTATTATTATTATCTTTACCCTCATCTGCTCCTTGATACTCAAAACAACCTTCCCCTCCCCTCATGGATAACTGATATTTTGACTTTTATGGTAATAATTTTCATTTATTTTATTTATTTATAACTCAAAATATTTTGTCATTTACTTGTACATATTTGTTGGGTGTGCTGTTTTTTGTTTTTTTTTTTAAATCACCAGAAAGTGCACCAATTTTGGTGCTACAATTCTATGCTACAATTCTGGTTTTAAATGCATGTATGAAAACACATTGGGCACCATTGGAAAAAAGTTCCAGAAACATCAGTATAAATTAGAGCTTACTTAATAACCAGCAATACATAATTCCTAGCTCAGAATTTAGTTTAATTCACTGAAGTGGATCAGCTGAAATTACATCTCAAATGTACCTGGGTGTAATTCTGATTTTTACATTAGTATATGAAAACCATTGAAAACCACCATTGGGAAAAAAGATCTACAAACACTATATAAAACCTATGTAAAAGAAAACAGTACATTAGTCTTAGTTCAAAATTTAGTTTAGTTCACTGAAATGAAACCCCTGAAAGTGCACTTCCATCTGAAATTCTGTTTTTTAATGCGTATATGTAAAGAAAAAACAGAATTGGAGAAAATGTCCAGAAACATCAATATAATACTTGTGTAACAGAAAATGGTACATCACTCTTCGTTCAGAGTTTAGTTTAATCCCCTGAAATGAAGCAACTGAAAGTGCACCTTTCATGTATTGTGCTAAAACTCTAGTTTTAAATCATATATGAACATTTATTTAAAAACCCCATTGGAGAAAACGTCCGGAAGCAACAGTACAAAACTTATTTAAAGGGGCCGGCCCGGTGGCGCACTGCTACAGTGCGCCGCTTGGGAAGCGCGGCGGTGCTCCCGCCCGAGGGTTCGGATCCCACATACAGACCGGTTCCCGCTCACTGGCTGAGCGAGGCGCAGGAGCAACACCGAGGGTTGCGATCCCGTTGCCGGTCCCCGGTCCGGTACGGGGGCAACACTGAGGGTTGCGATCCGTTGCCGGACATGGAAAAAAGACAAAAGACAGAAAAAAAAAAAAAAAAAAACCAAGGATACAACATTTTTAGTTCAGAATTTAGTTTAATTTGCTGAAACGAAGCCCCTGAAAGTGCATCTCTCATCTACTCTGCTAATTTCTAGTTTTATTTATTTATTTATTTATTTATTTATATTTTTATTTTTATTAATTATACATATTCATGGAGCACAGAGCTGTCAGTCAGCACTGGTGCCCAAGATGTGGTGATCAGATCAATGCTATCAGCATGCCCACCACCTCAAACTGCAATTATTCCCTGTGTCACCCACCCAACCTCCTTCTTCCTCTCCCACAATCCCCAGCAACCCTAGGTCTGTTCTCGCTCTCTTTGAGTCCAACACATAACTGTGACCATTCTTTCGTTCCTTCTTTCTTTGTCTCCCACTTATGAGGAAAGACATGCAGTATTTCTCCCTCTGTGCCTGGCTTATTTCACCCGACGTAATTTTCTCCAAGCTCATCAATGTTGCTGCAAATGGCAGAATTTCATTCTTTCTTATGGGTTGAGTAGTATTCCATTGTGTATACATACCACATTATGTACAATGACTCACTTAAGGTAGATAATATAGGTTTTTTACCCATTAGTCCATCACTTCTTCTCTGCCCACCCCACTTCCTTTTAATTTCTGTGAGAACCATTGTTTTGTTTTGTTTAGATTCCACATGTGAATGATATCATGCAGTTTTTGTCTTTCTGTGCCTGACTTTTTTCACTTAACATGATGGTTTCCAGTTCCATCCATGTTGCTGCAAATAATAGGATTTCATTTATTTTATATCTGAATAATATTCCATTGTGTATATATACCACAGTTTTTATCCATTCATTCATTGATGGACATTTAGGTTGATTCCATCTCTTGGCTATTGTGAATAGTGCTGCAGTGAACATGGAGTGCTGGTGTCTTTTTGATATACTGATTTCATTTTCTTTGGATATATACCCAGTAGTGGGACACCTGGGGTGTAAGTTAGACCTATTTTTAGTTCTCTGAGGAACCTCCATACTGTTTTCCACAGTGGCTGTACCGATTTACACTCCCACCAGCAACATAGGAGAGTTCCATTTTCTCTGCATCCTCACCACCAATTGTTATTTTCTGTCTTGTTGATAATAGGTATTCTAGCTAGAGTGAGATGATATCTCATTGTGGTTATAATTTGCATTTCCTTGATGATTAATGATGTCGAGCCTTTTTCATGTGCCTGTTTTCCATTTGTATCTCTTCTTTTGAGAAATATCTGTTCAGGTCCTTGGCCTATTTTTCAATTGGATTATTCGTTTTTTGCTGTTGAGTTGCTTGAGTTTCTTCTATATTTTGGATGTTAGCCCCTTGTCTGATGTGTAGTTGGTAAACACTTTCTCCCATTCTGTAGGTTATATCTTCACTTTGTTGACAGGGTCCTTGCTGAACAGAAGCTTTTCAGTTTGATGCAGTCCCATTTTTGTATTTTTGCTTTAGTTGCTTGTGCCCTTGGAGTCTCACTCTAAAAAAAATAAAAATACCACAGCCCAATCCCATTCTGTGTAGCTTTTCCCTTATGTTTTCTTCTAGTATTTTCATAGTTTCACAGGTCTTTAGGTCTTAAATTCATTTTGAGTTGATTCTTGTGTATGGTGAGAGATAGATGTCTGGTTTCAATCTTCTGCATGTGGATATTCAGTTTTCCCAGCACCATTTACTAAAGAGACTGTCCTTTCCTTATTTTTGGCAACTTTGTCAAAAATCAACTGGCTGTAAATGTGTGGGTTTATCTGAGGGCTCTCTGTTCTATTCCATTGGTCCATTTGTCTGTGTTTATGCCAGTACCATGCTGTTTCAGTTGCTATAGCTTTATTGTATATTTTGAAGTCAGGAAGTGTGATGCCTCCAACTTTGTTCTTTTTGTTCAAGATTGCTTTAGCTATATGGGGTCTTTTGTGGTTCCATACAAATTTTAAGATCATTTTTTCCACTCCTGTAAAGAATGCCATTGGTATTTTGATAGAGATGGCATTGAATGTGTAGATTGCTTTGGGTAAGATGTACATTTTGTGGATATTTATTCTTCTAACACATGAACATGAAATATTTTTCTATTTATTTGTGTCCTCTTCAGTTTTTTTCACCAGTGTTTTATAGTTTTCCTTGTACAGGACTTTCACCTCCTTGGTTAAACTTACTCCAAGGTATTTCATATTTTTGGTAGCTATTGTGAATGGGATTACTTTTTTGATTTCTTCTTCAGCTATGTCATTATTGGCATATTCTACCAACATATGAACTGCTAAACATTATAGCTTAGTTTTTAAGCTTTACATAAATAAAATTTGTATCATTATGTTTCTGGCTTCTTTTGTTAAATGTTGCTGATACAATTTCAATTTTATTTTAGAAATTCAACTATGTTTCATCCATGTTGTTTCATGTGCCTGTAATTTGTTCATTTTCATTGTTCTATAGTATTCCTTTATGTGTTTCTCAATCTATTTAATTTTTATTTCTTGTTCTATAGTATTCCTTTATGTGTTTCTCTCTCAATCTATTTAATTTTTATTTCTTTAATTGAAAAATAAAAATTGTATATATTTGTGGTATATAGCATGATGTTTTGATATATGTATACATTGTGAATAGCTAAATACCTTACTAGGACTTTTTTCCTTGCTAGTCACTCATGTTATGGTAAGAGATCCTCCCAAGGGACACCATCATGACATAGCAATTGTAAATCCTAGGTTACATCCAGGAGCTTTTAAATGGTTTATTCACTCCCCACTCTTAGAAAAGTTGGCATCTTCCCCAACTACTCTTTTCCAGGGGGCTTCTCTCTCATTATTTATTATCTTTCCTTTTCATTCCCATCCACCTTCCAAAAGCCACCAAATTCACAATGTGGCATTCTCACTTGGCATTCTTGTTGGCAAAAGCAGTAGGCATAGGTTATGCATGGGAAAAACATGATTCCTTTTCTCTCATGGCCCTCTTAGATTTTGATATGCCTCCCTACTGTGGATTGAACTATGTCCCCCAATGTCCATGTATTAGAATCGTAATCCCCACTCTGATAGTGTTAAAAGGGTGAGAAGTCCTATTATGGTAATTGAAAGGTGGGGCCTTGAAGAGATGATTAGATTGTGAGGTGCCCTAGAAAATGGTTTAATGGCAGTTATGGGTGTTGGTCTGAGGGCTTTAAAAGGAGAAAGCATGAGGAGCTATCTCTCTCTCTTACTCCTGGCTTTCTCACAATGTGATACCCTGCATCACCACAAAAGAAGATCCTCACCAGATATGTTCCTGGGACTATGGACTTCACAGCCTCTGAAACTGTAAGCAATAAATATTGTTTCTTTACAAGTTACCCAGTTTCAGTATTTTTGTTACAACAGAAATGGACTAAAACACTCCCATCATGACTCCCTTCTAGGACCCTTTCATTTGCAGAGATGCTCCTATGGTCTCAGTCCCTGGACTTTGTGTCACTACATTTCTTTTGATGTATTATTCCCTTCTCTTCCTTTGCTCTTTATTTGAATATCATCTCAAACTGACCTGAAGCCAACTCAGAAGCTCTGAGACTCTGTGTAAAAATACAGCTATAAAGCCCTTTGAAGTCTGAAAAAAGTTTTCCATAAATCCAGGCAGGAGTGTTCTTACTGGGTCCCTGCAGTAACATTTCAGATGATGACAAATGTTTCAAATGACTTTTTATTGGCAATATACATGTTAATAGTTCCAGTAGGAAATGTCCTTGCATTGCTTGGTGAATTTAACAAACAGTTGAAAATCCAAATTATGTACAGAAGCAAGGAACTTAATCTTAAAAATGAACTTAGACTTACAATAAATAATAGTTCCTTTTCATAAATTAATTTTTATTAGCACTTAATTGGTACCAAAACTATATTTCATAAGAAATAAAGAACTCCAAGTAAACTTCTAAGCTCCTTATCCACCAGCCATTGATCCACATTTCCTTCTCTAATATACATACCCAAACCCAGCCTCTTATCTCTGTTCCCTTTCAAAAGAATTCTGTGGGATATTGGGTTTTCTGGTAATAAAAATATTACCCAGTCCTTGTAATAATTTAGCTACATGAAAGTGTGTAATGCAAAATTGTCTTCTCGTGACTTTAATTCCTTTCCCTATGTTTATGCAAAACAGATGTGTGTGTATGTATATATATATACACGCACACTATATATATACATATACATATATACACACACACATAGGCATTTTTATATTTCTATTTTTAATAAAAAGTGAACTCAGACTATACATATTCTACTAATTCCTTTTTCACACAATCTAGAGTAGACAATTTTCCACTCAGTCTTCACTTCTTTTGACCATATGTATTAAATCATATATACCATAAATCCTCAGAGTTCCTTATAAGAGGTGAGAGAGGTATCCTCACATACCAGAAGGAGGCAGAGTAGGTCTCCAGATAGTATGGTTTGAGGACTATGTGTGCCTGCCAGAAATCTACACATTCCTGATTAGCAATCTCAGTTATACATAGTCCTTTGCCTTCATTGATGATACTGAAATAAAACCCCCTGTAATAGATCTCTTAACTTCCTGAGATTAGAGCTGAGGACAGTGAGGAAGTACCGGGCCCTAAAAAGGGGAACAGAACTTATAACTTCTAAAGTATCATCAAAATAATACTGGCCCCAATTTACTGAGTATTTATCATAAGCACTATGGTCAGCAATTTACATACATTATTACATCAACCCTGAGAGGGCTGCTATTATTACCCTATTTATAGGTGTGAGGGCTGGGACTTTGAGAAGTAAGTAACTTGCTCAAGTTTATCTGGCTGGTAATTGGTGACACCTTCAAATGTATTTTACTGGTGAAAATATATATATATATATATAATAGTATGGAAAAATTTACAGTACTAGAGAATAAACCCCAATCCTACCCATCCGAACCTCAGTTGTATACACCAGGAATAATTTCTTTTAACTATTTCTAGTTTGACATTTTCTGATTGTTGCTTCCACAGCAATAAAGTATATGATTAACCTCTATTTTTTTATTTAACATTTTGGGGCATAGTCTATTGTCTCCCAATGATGAAAGATGGGAATTTGGGACACTTATATTACCCCCAAAACTGCCCAGTCCTTGCCCAAGTTTTTGATAGTTACATTATTATTTTCAATTTTTTTTATCATGTAACTTTTATTATAAAAAATTATTATAAATTTATAGTATATAAACAATCCATGCTCATGTTTTTAATGTAATTCACAAAACGCTTCTAAGTAAAAAGAAAGAAAAACAATCCTGAAATCTCACCACTCAGACACCTATTAACATTCCCATTGACATGAAAATTAAGATCTATAGAAATTTTTAGGTAAATTAGTTATTACATATAAAATTTTAGAGTAGATGCTCAGTCTTTTTGACATTATTGCTTCTCCATTCCATTTCTCCTCAATGAATGTTAACAACTTCACATTTGTGTTTCCACACCTTGGATGGTTGCTTTAACACCAATAATAAACATACAGAGGGGTCCTCAAAAAGTTCACAGAAAGATTCGTATTATCTTTTCTTTTTTTTAACATTTACTTGTACATATTTGTGGGGTGTAGTATGTTGTTTCAATGCATGCATACACTGCACAATGATTGTACTATCTTTTAATTCCAGTTTTCCACAAACTTTTTGTGTTACCCTCGTATATATAGTATCACACTTTGGAGTTTTTGTCATTGTTTTTTTTTGGTGAGGTAATGAGTCATATACTTTCTAGAGTCTTGCTTTTGTCACTCAGTCATGCATCATGGAAATCTCTTTAAGACTGTTATAGCTCAATCTGGTTATGCATATTTTAATAGATATTGTTAGATTGCTTTCCAAAAGGCTATAACACTTCATATTTTTATTAGCAATGTGAGCACCTTTTCTGCCAATTTCCCCAATTAAGTGCAAGCTCCATGAGGACAGATTTTTGTCTCTTTTGTTTATTGCTGTAAACTTAGCACCTTGTACAATGCCTGTTATGTGTTAGGCACTAGATAAATATTTGTTAAATGAAAGAATGTATGAATAAAGAAATCACGCCAGGAGTAGTTTCTTACTCTTGCTAATTTTTGCAAATCTAATGAACAAGAAGGGATACCTCAGTGTTACTTTAATTTTCATTTTCCTGCTTATTAGTGAAGTAAACCATTTTCTGTATTACTGACCACTGGGTTTGCTCTGATTAACTTCTTATTCATAGCACTTGCTCATTTCTCCATTGAGTTATGTATTTAACATTGATTTATAGGAGCTTTTTGTAAATTGTACCCATTAACCTCTTTTTCTACATATATTACAAATGTTTTTTCACAGTTTATCTATTGTCATTTGACTGCATATATGGTGTTTCTTACCACACAAAAAATTAATAAATTTTTCTGTAGTCAACTATGTCTATTTTTTCCTCTGGGTGTATTATTTTGGTTAAAGAAACAGAAAATCTACATGGTCTTTTTTTTTTTTTCGTACTTATAGTCTCTTAAATTTTTTTCTGATACATATTATTTTGTTGTTAGTAAGTTTGTTTTTGCATGTAAGTCTTTAATATAGTTAACCTATTTATTTTGGGATATAATTTAAAGTAAGTCATCCAACATCTTTTTTCCAAGTAGATAGCCATTTGTATTGACAAGATTTAATACACGAACTATCCTCTTCATACTAAATTGAAATACTACCTCTGTCATATATTAATTCCCTAAGTACTCTGAAATATATTTTTAGAGCCTCTATTTTATCCCGTTGACCAAACTATCTATTTTTCTGCCAATGATAATCTATTTCAATTGAGTGGCTTTATTTAATAAATCGATTTCTCTCTCACAGCTTTTCTTTTTCATAATTTGTGACTATGTTCATTTATTCTTGCATTCAATTTTAAGATAATTTTATCCAATCTCCCTTCCAAAAAAAAGCATTGAGATATTAATTAAAATTGAATTACATTCACGTATTATGCTTAAAATAACTGGATTTTTATCATTTATGTCTCTCCACTTAATGTTAAATGTCAGTTGTTTATTATTCATGTCCGTCAATATGACATGACAGTTTTCTTCATATAGATCTTACACATTTTTTGTTACATTTGTTTCTAAGTATTTCATAGCTTTATTGTTTTTAATAATGGAATATTTTCCATTTCTGTCTCTGGTTGGTGTTACTATAGAGAAGAGTTATGAACTTTTATACATTATTTACCATGTATCCAGTCACATTATAAATACACTTTGATTTTTATAGTTCTTGAGTAGAACCTCTAGAACTTTGTAGAAATATGATTTAATGATAAGCCCAAAGAAGTCATTTATCTCTTCTTTTCAAAAGTTATGCCAATGATTTCATCTTCTCATATTATTGAACTCTCTATAACTCCAGTAAAATGAGAAATTATAATGGTGATAGTTTTTTCTTATTTTTGTGGGAATCTTGAGTTTTATTAATTGATGTTCTTGTCATATAACTTTTCCCCCTTATTTGTTAACAGATATTCTGATTTAGAATCATAGTTGCATTACTAGAATAAATTTTACTTAATATTGCATTATAATTTTGCTATTCTGCTAGATTTAATTTGCTACTATTTTTATATAGAAGTTTTGCACTTATGAATGAGATTCGTCCAGTTTCCTTTTTTGCACTATTTTCATCAACGTTTTCTGTTAAGTGCTGGCCTTTTGACATGTTGAAATTATGCTTTGTCAGAAATAGTTTAAATAATATTGCAATTAGCTATTTGTGAAACCATATGGCTCTGGTAACTTTTGTTATTAAAAAAATTTACTCTCTTCAATTTTTTCTACTATGATTGATCTATTCAAATTTCTAACTTATTCTTGGAATAGTTATGCTAATTTATATATTTTTAGGCAATCATTCTTTTTCTATAGCTTTTCAAATTTGTTGCCATAAAGTTGCAGGTAATACAATGTCATAATTATTTTAAAATCATTTATTTCTGTGCTTATATCCTTGTTTTCTCACTTATAACCTGTATAATTTTATTTTGTCTGTGTTATAGTTTTCTCTATCAGACTTTTGAGGATATTATCCATTTTATTTTTTGCTATTTTTCATTTTCCAAAGATGGACACAAGACTTCTTATTTTGGCATTTTATCTTTAACACTAAACACATTTAAAGCTACACATTTTCCTTTGAACTACTTTAGCTGAGTTCCATTGGCTTAGCATGAAGTGTTCTTTGTTTTATTGCTTTCTAAATATCTTGTCATTTCAGTTTTAATGTCCTCTTTGATTCAGAAATTTATTGGAGAATTTTTCTTTAATTTTAAGCAATTAAGTTTTTGTTGTCATCTTTTTAAATTTCTAATTTCATCAGATAAGGATCGAAGTATATAGACTATAGAAATCTTGGCTTTATTAAAACAATGATAAGGTTTTCTTTATGGTCAAATGCAAAATTATTTTTATAAAGACATGGAAAAATTTTATGCTCTAAGGTTAACATTTTATACTCATTTATTAAATAAAACCTCTAGATTCTTCCATATTCCTTGTTATTGTGTAGTCCATCTGTCTTATTCTGAAAAAATACATTAAAATCTTTCACTATTCTGTTTTTACCAACTTATTCTTGCATATCCTTACATATCTAATAGAAGTTTCTTTATACAATTAGCTGCTTTGTCATTGAATTCATCACTGTTAAATCATCTTTGATACTATACTTGTTATGACACCACTTCCTCTTTTTAAATTTATTTTTTTAATTGGCAAAAATTACTGTAAAATTGTTTGAGTTCCTTGTACATTCTGGATATTAATCCCTTGTTGGAGTTATAGTTTGCAAATATTTTCTCCCACTCTGTAGGTTGTCTTTTCACTCTGTTGATTGTTTCCTTTGCTGTACAAAGCTCATTAGTTTGATATAATCCCATTTGTTTATTTTTTCTTCTTTTGTCTGTGCTTTTGGGGTCTCATTCATAAAGTCTTTTCTCAGCCCTACATTCTGGAATGTTTCCCCTATGTTTTCTTCAAGGAGTTTTAAAGTTTCAGGTCTATAGTAAGTCTTTAATCCATTTTGAGTTGATTTTGTTATATGGTGAGAGGTACAGATCTAATTTCATTCTTCTGCATATGGTTATCCAGTTTTTCCACCACCATTTATTGAAGAGGCTCTCCTATCCCCATTGTATATTCTTGGTGCCCTCATCAAAGTTCAGTTGGCTGTAAGTATCTGGGTTGATTTCTGTGTTCCCTATTCTGTTCCATTAATCCCAGTGTCTATTTTTTATGCCAGAACCTTGCTGTTTTGGTTATTATACCTTTGTAATATATGAAGTCAGCAAGTGTGATGCATCTGGCATTTTTTTTTTTTTTGGCTGAGGATTGTTTAGATCTTTTGTTGTTCAATATAAGTGTTAGGATTGATTGTTTTTTCTATTTCCATGAAGAATGTCATTGGTATTTTGATGGGGATCATCGAATTTGTAGATGGCTTTGGGTAGTATGGACATTTTCACTATGTTGACTCTTCCCATCTATGAAAAAATAATGTCTTTCCATCTTTTGTTGTCCTCTTTAATTTCTTTGGCAATCATTTGTAATTCTCATTATAGAGATCTTTCACCTCCTAAGTTAAATTTATTCGTAAGTATTTTATTTTTATTTTTGGTGACTATTGTAAATGGGCTTGCTTTCTTGATTTCATTTTCTGCTAGATCATTGTTGGAGTACAAAAACACTACTGATTTTTGTATATTGATGGCAAAGCAGATGAATAGACATTTCTTGTAGGAGGACATACAAATGGCCAACAGGTATATGAAAAAATGCTTAACATCACTAATCATCAGCAAAATTCAAATCAAAACCATTTTGAGATATCATCTTACCCCAGCTAGAGAGAATAACAAATGGTAGAGAGGATGTGGTGAAAAGGGAACACTTCTGCACTGTTCATGGGATTGTGAATTAGTACAGCCATTATGGAGAACAGTATGAAGGTTCCTTAAATAACTACAGATAGAACTACCATATGATCCAGCAATCCCACTACTGAGTATATGTTCAAAGGCATGGAAATCATCATGTTGAAGGGATACCTGCACTCCCATGTTCACTGCAGCTCTATTTACAACAGCCAGTCTACAGAACCAACCTAAATGTTCATCAATGGATGACTGGATAAGGAAAATGTGGTATATAACACACAATACTACTCAGCCATAAAAAAGAGTGAAATTCTCCCATTTGCAGCAATGTGGATGAGCTTGGACAAAACTGTGTTAAGTAAACCAACCCAGGTGCAGACAGAGTAATACCACATGTCTCCGCTCACAAGTGGGAGCTGAATTAATAAATAAATAAACAATATAGAAATAGGGAAAGAAAGAAACAGCAATCACAATAATATGTTGAACTTTTAGAAGGAGAGGACAGAACTGTGGTTTCTAGAAGTGGAAATGGGGAGGGGTAGAGGAGAGGAAGGGGGGTTAATGAGAAATTAATGAGAAATTGGTTAATGGACACAAAGAATGATTATGTATTATTATGATGAATGAGCTAACTATCCTGATTTGATCATCACATATTATACAGAACTATTGATAGTCAACTTTGTACTCCACAAATATGTATAATCAATTATGATTCAATAAAAAATATTGAAGCATAATAAAATGAACTTTTGGAAGAGAGAACAGACCTATAGTTACTAGAAGTGGGAAAGGGTGGGGAGGGATAGGGAGTAATTGGGTAAGGGACACAAAGAGTAATTATGATTTGTAGTTATGAGCATGCTAATAATATTGACTTGATCATCACATACTGTACACAAATACTGATAGCCAACTCTGTACCACATAAATATGTATAAATTAAAATACTAAAAAATAATTAATTTAAAAAATAGACAAATTGTATATATGGTATACAACATGATGTTTTCATATATGTATACATTGTGAAATAGTTAAATCAAGCTACTTAACATACGGATTGTCTCAAATACTTATTTTTTTATTGTGAGAATGCTCAAAATCTACTCTTATCTATTTTCAAGAATAAACTACATTGTTATTAACTATGTTCATTCTACTCTCTACTTCTATGAGTTCAGCTTTTTTAGATTCCACATATAAGTGAGATCATGCAATATTTGTCCACCTGTGCCTGGCTTATTTCTCTTAACATAATGTCCTGCAGGTTATCCATGTTGTCACATGACAGGATTTCCTTCTTTTTTAAGGCTGAATCCATTGTATGTATCTATGCCACATTTTCTTTATCTTTTCATTCATTAATGAATATTTAGGTTGATTCCATATCTTGGCTATTGTGAATAATCTGTATGTATTGCATGTATGGGAGTGCAGATTTATCTTTATTATAGTGGTTTTATTCCCTTTGGATATATACCCAGAAGTGGGATTGCTGGATTATATGGTAGTTCTATTTTTAAATTTTTCAGGAACCTCCCATCTGTTTTCCATAATGGCTGTAATACTTTACATTCTTACCAACAGTGTCCAAGTATTCCTTTTTTCCCACATCCTTGCCAACACTTATTTTTTGTCTTTTTGGTAATAACCATTCTAACAGATGTAAGGTAATATTTCCTTGCAATTTTAAGTTGCATTTCCCTGATGATTAGTAATGATGAGCATTTTTTCACATACCTGTTGACTGAACATCTTCTTTGTAGAAATGTTTATTTAGGTTCTTTGCCCATTTTTTAATCTGGATTATTTGTTTTTTTAATATTGAGATGTTTTAGATCCTTATATATTTTGTATATTAACCCTTTATCACATGTATAGTTTGAGTATATTTCCGCTCATTCCAAAGGTTGTATCTTTACTCTTCTGATTGTTTCCTTTGCTGTGCAGAAGATTTCTAGTTTGATAAAATCCCATTTGTCTATTTTTGCTTGTGTTGCCTGTGCTTTTGGGGTCATATCCAAAAAAAAAAAAAAAATTTGACCAGACCAATATCATGGAACTTTTCCCCTCCATTTTCTTCTAGCAGTTTTATAGTTTTGGTTCTTACATTTAAGTCTTTAACCCATTTTGAGTCGATTTTTGTATATTGTGCAAGACGAGGGCCTAATTTCATTCTTCTGCATATGGATATCCAGTTTTCCCAACACCCATATCAAAGAGAATATTCTTTGGTCATTGTATGTTCCTGGTACTTTTGTCAAAGATCAATTGACTGTAAGTGCATAAGTCTATTTCTGGGCTGTCTATTCTGTTCCATTGATCTGTGTCGGTTTTTATGCCAGTATCATGCTGTTTCAATTACTACAGCTTTGGAGTATGTTTTTAACTGGATAGTATGATGCCTCCAGCTTTGCATTTTTTGTTCAATATTGCTTTGGCTATTTGGGGCCTTTTGAGATTTCATATAAATTTTAGAATTGTTTTTTTGATTTATGTGAAAATGTCATTGGAATTTTGATAAGGTTTAGATTGAATGTATAGATTGCTTTGGGTAGTATAGACATTTTGATAATGTTAATTCTTTCAATTGTGAGCACAGGATATCTTTCCATTCATTTTTGTCTTACTCAATTTCTTTCATTTGTGTTTTATAGCTTTCAATGTATAAATTTTCACTTCCTTGGTTAAATTTATTGCTAAATATTTTATTTTTGTAGCTATCATAAATTGGATTATCTTCTTGATTTCTTTTTCAGATAGCTCATTGTTAGTGTACAGAAATGCTACTAATGTTTGTTGATTTTTTATTTTACAACTTTGTGAAATTTACTAGTTCTAACAGTTTTTTGGTGGAATCTTTAGGGTTTTTTATATATAGAAATATATAGGTCATGTCATCTGCAAATGGAAACAATTGGACTTCTTCCTTTCTGCTGTGGTTTGATTGAATTGTGTCCTCAAAGTTCATATATTAGAAGTGTAATTCCCATTGTAACTGTTGAGGGTGGGGGATCCTATTATGATAATTGAGAGGTGGGGCTTTGAAGAGATGATTAGATTTTAGGACCATACCATAGTGAATGGATTAATAATGGTGATCAGGGGCATAGTTCTTAGGGCTTTAAGAGATGAGCACATGAGAGGTTAGCCTCTTTCTGCTCCACCATTTTCTGCCATGTGAGACCCTTGAGTCACTGTTGCTACCAATAAGACCCTCACCAGATGTGTTCCCTGGACTTTGGACTTCTAAGCCTCTGAAACTGTAAGCCATAAATTTCATTTTCTTACAAATTAGTTCTGTGTATTTTGTTATGAGCAACAGAAATGAACTAATACACTTTCAGATTTGTTTGCCTTTTGTTTTTCTCTTGCCTAAATGCTCTATCTAGGACTTTCAGTACAACGTTTTCAGTAAAATGAGTAGAAGTGATGATGCCACTTTATATCATATTAATGTAACCACCAATGTTGAGCGCCCATTGTTAAGTTTGGGGCACCCAAAATGTTATGTAGAAAGCTCTGCTATGGCCTTTCAACACACAAACTATAAAACTTTCTATTTCCCAGATAATTCATTTAATTTATTTAGAGTAAGCCTCTCAGATTTTTAGCCTAGAAATATATTTTTTTCTCATCCATCCTTTGTGAAGTTGGGGATAAGTTTATATAGAAAGATACCATTACTGGTAAATTGTTCCCTTGTCTACCTCACTTTTCATTTCCAATCTCCGTTAACACCTGTTCAATCTGAACCAGAATCAATCTGAGGTTCTGAAGTGCAGAGAAGAAGAGAAAGAGAAGGAAAATCAGCCTGAGAGCATTTATTTGCTTAAGAAAGTGCAAGTTCTGTTAGTACAAATGTCTGTTAATATTCCTTGGGGACACAGAATTGGTAGAAGACAAATGGCAGAAGATGGAAGGTTTGATTGAAGAGCCAAGAAAACATATTTTGTCTCCACTGGTTCATCATAAGAAGGAGTCTATGGAAATTACTAGTTGTACCCATTCTTTCTTTCTGTTTACTGACATCATAGCTACTCCTGATACAATATTTGGACAATTAACAATGAAACATAAAGGCATGTTAGTTTTGGTCAAGGTATAACAGTGAAAAGATAGATTCCCCTTATGGTTCCATCATTAACTATGGGTCTCTGATTGGAAATAGTACCTAGTGGTTAAAAGAATGAGTTTAGACATACAGTTCCTTGACTCAAATCCCAGGTCCATCATTATATACCCCTGGGCAAGTTACTTAGTCTCTATAAATTTCAGTCCTCAGTTTACAAAGGATGGCTGTAATTATTCCTATCTCAGGGGTAACACGAGGAGTAAATGATAAATGTACTTGTGTTTAATACAGCAACTGCCACCTAGAAAGTAGTAGTTGTTGTTGCTGCTATGATTAATATTGCTACCTAGCATCATCATGTTTCAGTTTTCTCATCTTAAAATGCAGTGGGTGGGAGTTAATTTAATTGCTATCTCCTTGGAAATGTGCACATGCAGATTTTCTCTGCTAGCCTTCCTGGCTTAGTTTTATTTAAGTCTACTTGAAATGTTGGGAACATATAGTTGGTTTTGTCTGACCTGGTATTAGTTTCATCCTCTTATCAACTCCCTGTGGTGCCCAATGCTAAGTGCTTACTAATTACTATAACCCACCTGATGTTAAGAACAACACTCCTGTAGCTCTGCTTTGTTTTCTCTAAAACAAAATAACAATTAAATGTAAATTCTGAACCTATATAAAAATCCCAAGCAAGCACATCAGCAAGTTGATGGACTTCCCTAAAGAGGTGGAATACCAGATTTCTTTATTGACGAGAGCTGAACATGAAACATTTTAAATACTAAGAATGATCACTTAGCTGAAGTTTGTGAAGAGAGAAAGGAGTGAGATTGGAGGGAGAAAAAAAGAACGAAAAAGCCTAAGAAAAGTCGTAGCAAAAATTACAAGGGTAAAACTTTACAGAATTCTAATACTATTTGTGTTAACATGTCAAATAAATTTTTCTTTTAAAAATGCTCATATAAAACCCACAAATGTGTCTAGATGAATTATGTAAATGTCTTAAAATCCAGATCTATGCCTGCTATATTAAGTCATTTGAAATGTTGACGTTTAATAGATGTTGTCAGACTGAACACATTAAAGCAAATCTTGGTTCAGAGGACCTGGTATCCTGGCTTTATTTTGTTTATGGCTCCCTCTGCTACAGCAATTGCACAAGAAAGAATGAGTTATCCACCCAGAAGTGAACATGCTCTTTGAATATGCCTAAAGGAATAATAAAACTATAGGAATAAAAAGAATGCTCATATGGATGTACCTAATACAAATTTCCAGACTAATCTAAAAAATGTGCATGTCTAATCACAGTTTAATGGAGTAGGCAGTAGTCATCAGTCTTGTCTATACTTTGCAGAGTTCAGGATACATTCCTCAGTCAGAAAGTAAAATCAGCTGCCTTGTAGGGGTCCATGTGGTGAAATGAAAAGAGGACAGGCTTTGGAGTTAGGGCTCTAAAAATCTGATTATATGACTTACTATCTTAGTGACTTAGGGCATGTTTATGTTTTTCCTTTGAGCCCCAGTTTTCTCATCTACAAAATATCCTGACAGCTGCTTTAAAGTATGGCTGTGGCGATTGGAGATAATGTTAAAAAATGGCCAGAATACATCAGATACTTAAATGGTATCTATTAAAACCAAAGAATCACATGTCAGTACTTACGTGAGGTACATGTAGATTTTTATTAAGATTTGTATATAGTAAAGAACTTAATCTTGTCTAAAGGGAGGTCTGGTGTTTGCCCTCAGCTCCTGGGAGGTAATATTCAAACCCTTGGAATGTCCTGTCTAATAAAAATGTCTTTTTTTTTTTTTTTTTTTTTTCTGAGGATCTTGGACCACAAGATAATCTAACAACATGATTTAGAGTGGGGCTTTGGGTTGCACAGTATCAGCTTGCCCTCCTGAGTTGCTGCAGACTGAGGTCAGCCATGTGGATGGCCAACCATGTCTACAAGACTGAACCCAGCAAAATCTCTGGACACGAGGCTCAGGTGATTTTCTCTAGTGGGCACTATTCCATGTGTCGGGAGAAGTTAGCACAGTCCATAACTCTACTGGGAGAGGATAACTGGAAACTTCATGTTTGGAAATTTCTCAGATTCTATCCCATGTATCTCTTCCCTTGGCTGATTTTAATCTGTGTGTGTGTGTGTATGTGTGTATTATTTGCTATAATAAACTGTAGCTATGAGTATAACAGATTAAAGTAATTCCTTTGAGTTCTTCTAGTGAATTATTGAAACTGAGGGTGGTCTTGGTGACCTCTGAACTCTGCAGTTGGCATCAGAAGTGAGGGTGATTTTGCGGACTGTTCCCTAACTTTGCAATTTTCTTTGAAATTTTTCGGTAAATCTAAAATTATTCTAAATAAAAGGTTTATTTGAAATGTAAAAAGTAAAAATCTACTAGAATCTATTCGGGATAGATAAAGCAGAAAAGAGGCTTAATATTAAATATTAGGTAAAGAATTCTCAAAGCTAAGAAACAAAGCCCCAAAAAACACCATCAAACTCCTTCAATCCTAGCAACTTGACTTTACTGCAACAGCTAGTAGCACTACCACCAGGGCTACTGCTGCCTCAGAAACTCAGCCTTGCAAGCTTGGAAAACTACAACCACTAATGCTCCTGTCACGTGTACCTGTAAAAATGGAAGCCCCATTTATAACATCCCAATCAAATGTACATTACCTGCAAGGGAAGCTTGGAACTTGAGTTCTGACTTCTCCGTTGGAGAGGAATGATTTATTCTGTGGGAAGAGGAAAGAAGTATAACCAAGTAGATGAAAGAATAAATATAACAAAGAGGAAAAAATGGATTACCTCTCTAACTTATTCATCTCTAATTAGAAAGATAAAGAAAGGAAGATCATTTATGATTAGGTAACCCCATGGAGAGGTAGGATTGGCAAATATAAAACCAATTAAAGCTATCATTAGTTTAGCATCAATTATGTGTCAAACACTGTATATACACTATCTCTGAACTTCCTAACTTCCCTGTATGGCAGGTATTACTATCCCCATGTGTTATGATAAAACCAGAGTCATGGGAGTTAAACATGACCAATATTGCACATCTAGCAGATCTAAATAACTCTTTACCCTCTTCACGCTGCTGCTTTCAGAAAGCCACCAAAACAGCACCTGAAATTAGGTACATACTTTTACAGGAAAAATGTAGTAAAATATATTTAAAGTTTAATTATTTATGTTCGGTTTACCTTGAAGAAAGCTCTTGATTCTAAAATCCTAGACAATGCCATGTGTTCCAGGCATTGTTATAGTAGAAATGTCTAAGTCCAGCTAAATGCTAATGAATAAGTCAAGAAAGGTGTCCACTCACAGATGTCCACAGAGTAGGGAATGTTATACAAATGACTTATACATGGAGGATCAAGAGGTTCAGTCTTGCTTCAGGAACACTATGGAGGTTCATCTTCCTGAGGACAGGACGATTGGATCAGGCCATCATCTGCCTGTTTAGTGCCTCATCTGGTAGAGCCTGCTGAAGGTCCTGGTGATAATACACAATAAAAATGGCCCTGCCTGTTTTTGACATTTCCAACAAGTTTATCATTAGGACATTGTATATATATTTTTACCTTGTGAACTGCCATTAGTTTTTCTGCCAAAGGCTTAAGATATACTTCTATATTTAGGTGAAATATTATTTGGGGAAGGTTACAAAAGTTCCTAATAGAAAATTCACATAGAGGAGAATATAACAGTGGCAGGATAATTCTGTCTGACTTGCCACATTTAAAATTTTTTCTTTCGGGGCCGGCCCGGTGGCGCACTGGATAGTGCGCCGCTTGGGAAGCCCGGCGGCGCTCCCGCCCGAGGGTTCGGATCCCACATACAGACTGGTTCCCGCTCACTGGCTGAGCGAGGCGCGGGAGCAGCACCGAGGGTTGCGATCCCGTTGCCAGTCCCGGTCCGGTACGGGGGCGACACTGAGGGTTGCGATCCGTTGCCGGACATGGAAAAAGAAAAAATAAAAAAATAAAAAAATAAAATTTTTTCTTTCTCCTCATCTATGAAGGTTTCAATGATGTGGACTTATTTGTACATAATGTGCGTGGTATATGATTCAGTATTCATGAACAATGCTTTCTTTAGTATCAAAAAGAAAGTGTGGGGCCGGCCCGGTGGCGCACTGCGCTAGTGCGCCGCTTGGGAAGCGCGGAGGCGCTCCCGCCGAGGGTTCGGATCCCACATACAGACTGGTTCCCGCTCACTGGCTGAGCGAGGCGCGGGGGCAACACTGAGGGTTGCGATCCCGTTGCCGGACACGGAAAAAGAAAAAAAAAAAAAAAAAAGAGAAAAAGAAAGTGTGCCAAAGTGATACATTTAGCAGGTAAATTGGATCAGGTGATTCCTGTGCTTAAATTCCTCTAATCACTTTCTTTTGCTTCTAAAATAAAATCCAAACTCCTTACCACAACAACAACAAAAAAAAAGTATTAGCCTTTATTTATTTTACTTTATTTTTTGACAAATTATATGTATAATTATGGACTATACAGATGTTATGATATATGTATACAGTGTGAAATGATTGAACCAACCTAATTAAGATACCCATCACCTTAAATAATTAGCATTTATTCCTTCTAACTAACTGCAACTTTCTACTCTTTGACTAACATGTCCTCATTTCCCCACCTCTCAGACTTTGGTAATTGCCTTTCTAATGTCTGCTTCTAAGAATTTAATTGTTTTAGATTCCACACATAAGAAAGAACATACAGTTTTTGTCCTACCATACCTGGCTTATTTCACTTAGCATGATGTCCTCAAGCTTCATCCATGTTGTCACAAATGACTGAATTTCATTCTTTTTTAAGGCTGAATAGTATTCCGTAGATTATATATACCACATTTTCTTTATCCATTCACCTGTTGATGGACACTTAGGGTGATTTATAATTTGGCTACTGTGATTAATGCTGCAATGAAGGTAGGAGTGCAGATATCTTTTATATATACTGATTTTCAAGGCCTTAGGATTTATACCCAGAAGTGAGACTACTAGACCATATGGTAATTCTATTTATAGTTTTTTAAAGAACCCTCACGCTGTTTTCCATAATGGCTGTACTAATTTACATTTCTACCAACAGCATGCAAGGGTTTCCTTTTCACCACATCTTTACCCACGTTTGTTATCTTTCAGCTTTTTGATGAAAACAGCTGGCAGCTGCCACTCCATTCTGACAGGTGCGGGGTGATACCTCATTGTGGTTTTAACTTGCATTTCCCTAATGCTGAGCATTTTTTCACATATCTGCTAGCCATTCATATGTCTTCTTTTGAGAAATGTCTATTCAGGTCCTTTGCCCATTGTTTAATTAGATTATTTGGGGGATTTTGCTACTGAGTTTTTTCAGTTGCTTACATATACTGGATATTAGCCCCCCATTGCTTGCAAATATTTTCTCCTAATCTGTAGATTACCTCTTCATTCTATTAATAGTTTCCTTTGTTGTGTGAAAGCTTTTAATTTGATATAATCCCATTTGTCTATTTTTGCTTTTGTTGCCTGAGCTTTTGGGGTCAAATCCAAAAAATCATTGCCCAGACCAATGTCATATAGTTTTTCCCCTATGTTTTCTTCTAGTATTTTTTACAGTTTCAGGTCTTACGTTTGAGTCTTTAACCCATTTTGAGTTGATTTGTGTATATGGTCTGAGATGAGGGTGCAATTTTATTCATCTGCATGTGGATATTCAGTTTTTCTAACATCTTTATTGAGGAAACTGTTCTTCTTCCATTATGTATTCTTGGCAACTTTGTTGAAAAGCAATTGACCATAAATGACTTATTTCTGAGCTCTCTTTTCTGTTCCATTGGTCAATGTTTCTATTTTTATGCCAGTACTATGCAGTTTTAATTACAATAGCTTTGTAATATAATTTTAAGTCAGGTAGTGTGATGCCTCCAGCTTTGTCCTTTTCTTTTTGCTCAAAATTGCCTTGGCTATTCGTGGTGTTTTGTGGTTCCATATGAATTTTAGTATTTTTTTTCTATTTTGTGAAAAATATTGAAATTTTGATATGGATTGCATTCAATCTGTTAAAGTATGAACATTTTAATGGTATTAATTCTTCCAAAATATGAACATGAAATATCTTTCCATTTATTTGTGTCTTCTTCAATTTCTTTTATCAATGTTTTATAGTTTTCAGTGTCCTTGATTAAATCCATTCATAAGAATATTTTCGAAGCTATTGTAAATGTGATTTTTCTCTTGATTTCTTTTTTGTATAGTTCATTGTTACTGTATAGGTATGCTACTGATTTTTGTATGTTAATTTTGTATCTTGTAACCTTATTGTATTCACTTATCAGTTCTAATAGTTTTTTGGTGAAATATTTAGGATTTTCTGTATATAAGATCCTGTCATCAGCGAACAGCAATAATTTAACTTCTTCTTTTCCTATCCAATGAATTTCATTTCTTTCTCTTGCCTAATTTCTCTGGCAAACATCTCCAGCACTATATTGAATAGAACTGGTGAGAGTGGGCATTCTTGTCTTGTTCCTGATCTTAGAGACAAAGCCTTCAATATTTCACTGTTGAGTACAATTTTACCTATGGGTTTCTCATATATGGCCTTTATTATGTTGTTAAATTTCTTCCATACCTGATTTGCTTAAAATTATCATGGAAGAATGTTGAATTTTGTCAAGTGCTTTTTATGCATCTAATGAGATGATCATATAGTTTTTTGTCCTTCATTCTGTTAGCCTGGTATATCACATTTATAGATTTGCATGTTTTAAACCATTCTTGCATCCCTGGGATAAATGAATTCCCACTTGATCATGGTGAATGATTCTTTTAATGTGCTGTTGAATTTGTTTCTTTTGCATTTTGTTGAGAATTTTTGTATCTATGTTCATCTGGAATGTTGGTCTGTAATTTTCTTTCTTATAATGAATGTCCTTGCTGGCTTTGGTATCAGGGTAATTCTGGCCTCATGAAAAGAGTTTGGAAGTGTTCCTTCCTATCAGTTTTTTTGGAAGAGTTTAAGAAGGACTGGTATTAGTTCTTCTTTAAATGTTTGGAAGAAACCTTCAGTCCCTTGGCTCTTCTTTGATGAGATACTTTTTATTACTCATTCAATCTCCTTACTCATTATGAGTCTGTTTAGATTTTCTATTTCTTCTTGATTCACTGTTGGTAGGTTATATATGTCTAGGAACTTATCCACTTACTCTGTTATTGAATTTGTTGGAGTGTAATTATTCTTTGTAGTCTCTTATAATCCTTTATATATCTGTGATATCAGTTGTAATGTCTTCTCTTTTATTTCTGATTATTATTTATTTGAGTCGTCTCTTTTTTCTCCTTAGTCTTGTTAAGGTTTGTTGACTTTGTTTATCCTTAAAAAGCAATGCTTGGTTTTGTCAATTTTTTTCCTTATTGTTTTCTAGTCTCTGTTTCATTTATTTCTGCTCTTACTTTTATTTCCTTCCCTTTGCCAACTTTGGGCTTAGATCTTTTTTCTCCTAGTTTCTTAAGGTCTAATATTAGGTTGTTTATTTATAATCTTTATTCTTTTTATATAGGCATTTATTGCTATAAATATCTCTCTTAGAACTGCTTTTGCTGCATCCCATCAGTTTGGGTATACTGTGTTTTCATTTTTGTTTGCCAAAAAATATTTTTTGATATCCCTTTTGATTTCTTCTTTAACGTTTTTGTTGTTTAGTAGCATGTTGTTTAATTTTTACGTATTTGTGAGTTTTCCAAGATTTCTTATCTTATTCATTTCTTGTATCATACCATTGTGGTCAGAAAAGATACTTAATATGATTTCAATCCTCTTAATTTATTTCTGACTTGTTTTGTTGCCCAACACATGATCTATCCTGGAGAAAGTTTCATATGTGTTTGAGAAGAATGTGCATTCTATTACTGTTGGATAGAATGTTCTGTTTTTGTCTGTTGGGTCCATTTGGTCTAAAGTGTCATTAAAGTTCAGTGTCTTTTTATTGATTTTCTGTCTGGATAATCTGTCCATTGTTGAAAGTTAGGGTATTGAATTCTCCTCCTATTATTGTATTATAGTCTCTCCTTTCAGATCTATTAATATTTGTTTTATTTATTTTGACCTTGACTTTATAAGCCTGAATTAATTTACCTTCCAACTCTGTGGCAATGTAACTTATTACAAAGATCTGGGAAATAAAGTTCAACTCAAATAAAATAATGTTAAGTTCCTATCATGTTAAGCTCATGGTAGATAATGGGTTCATAAATTTAAAATCAACTACAATGTATATTGAGAAATTAAAATTTAAAAAAATGATAATGGAATCACTCAGATAGGTAAAGCTCAATAAATAAATAAATAAATTTAGATTAAACATGGACAATCATGCAGTCTGGGAAGGGAGAATTCTATAATCAATAGTTACAGAACAATGAGATACATGCAACAAAAGTACATTCGAGGTAGAGAGGTAGGACAAAGTGGGAAATAACCATGGTGGGAAGTAGACAGCCAGGAAGGACTCTACAGAAGACATAATGGCTGAATTGGGCTTTCAAGGATAAAGCTGACAAAGTAGAAAAATGTCTAGAGAAAAAAAAATCAACATTTAATAAAGTTTCAGTTAGGATGAATAAATTCTAGAGATCTATGGTACAACAGGGTGACTGTAGTTAATAATGATTTACTGCATACTTGAAAACTGCTGAGAAAATAGATCTTATATATCCTTGCCCCCAAAATAAGAATGTGAGGTGATGAATATGTTATATTGGTTGTGGAAATCATTTCATAATGCATACATTTATCAAAACATCACATTGTATGCCATAAATATACACCATTTTTATTTGTCAATTTTACCTCAGTAAAGCTGGAAAATATATATATATACATAAACATACACAACACTGTATTATGTAAATATACATATAATAATATTTATATTCTGATAGTAATAACATAAAGTACAATAACTATTTAAAACCTCAATTATAAATTAATTCATGCTTTAAAGTGCAAAAAGCCTATTTATAGCAGACTGTGTCAGCCTCTACTCGTCAGCCCTTTCAGGAGGTCTTCTTCAGACAATTTCTTTATACCCCAATATCCTTTTTGTCTCTCTAACTGAGGGCTTTTTCTGGCGGCAAAAACATATTCTTTCAGCCTGCACAAGGACATTCCAGAAATGCCTAGAAGCGCCTGGAGGTGCCCCTCAAACAATGACGGAAGGTGTTGGTGAGAAAATACTCTTGTTTCCTCAGCCCTCAGAGAGATAATTCTAAGGTTTTTTTTCTTTCACCTTTTTTTGGAAGCCCCAGCAGACAAGAGTCCAGCTGCCTAGAGCAGTGACTCTCATTGATAAGTTCTTAGTGCCTCCTTTCCCTTCCTTCCCTGTCTCGCTTCTCCATCCCCTCACCATCCCAAATTCTTGTCTTAGGGTCTAGGATATTAATCTATTTTAGGTAATTTAGTAATGTTAGGAGGAAAACCCTATAAGTCTCATTTTATGCTCAATAAAACCAAATTTTCTCCTTTTCACACATTATAAGGTTATAAAAGACTACAATAGTTAAAAATCCCAATTTGCAGAGATTTGGGCAAAATTCTATCCAGTAGTCCCATGTTATCTGTGGTTTCTCTTTCTATGGTTTTAGTTACCCATGGTCAACCTTGGTCTGAAAATATCAAAGGGAAAATTCCAGGAAACAATTGCAGAAGCTGTTCTGAGTGGCATGATGAAATCTTGTACTGTCCAGCTCTGTCCCTCCCCGGACACGAATCATCCCTTTGTCCAGCATCTCCACCCTGTAGATGATACCCACCTGTTAGTCGATCTGATAACTGTCTACTGTTAGTTGTGATATTACAGTGCATGTGTTCAAGCAACACTTATTTTACTTAATAATGACCCAAAGCATAAGAGTAGTGGTGTTGGCATATTGTTATACTTGTTCTATTTTATTAGTAATTGTTGTTAATCTCTTACTGTGCATAATTTATAAATTAGATTTTATTATAGGTATGTATGCAGAAGAAAAAAACAAAGCATATATATAGGGTTCCATACTATCCAAGTTTCAGACATCCACTGGGGGTCTTGGAACATATTCCTCATAGATAAGGGAGGACTATTGTAGTAGAATTATTAGAACATAAATCTGATGATCCACCAGCACTGTGTTGCTTTTGGGTAGAATTGATGGCTAATCTCATGCCCCAGCTTTCTTCCATACTCCGGAGACAACGGTACTGCAGTTCCAGGAAACATTTGACCCCTCTTTTGTCCTGGCTTGATGTTATTGCCACAGCAATTTCTACCCAATCTACACCGAATTTCATGACACTCTCAGCCACACATTCTCTTTGACAGACCTCATCATGTAGCCTCAACTGGAGCAAAAACAGATTTTACACATGGACCAAAATTTTACACACTGATCTATGAAAGACTAGTGGCCACAAGTATATAATCACATACCAGTTATAAGCAACAAGGAGTCCTTAAATGGTTTTAAGCAATGGTTTTCAGATATCAGAGTGACATCTGAATTTTATTTTACAAAGGTTACTCTGGAAGCCAGAGTGGAATATCGAATGAAAGAGGGGAAGAATCAGGATAAGAAGTGAGGAGGCCATTTATAATAAACCAGCCGAAACAATTAAGGCCTGAATTCAAGGAATGAAGTTGGAGACCAGGAGAGAAATCATAGCAGAGCATTCTCAAAGCAGTGACAGTGAGCACAGATGCCCTGAGGTAATATGACATTGGATTACATCAAGTTTTTGTTTGCATTTGAGAATGTGAGTTCTACAAAAGGAAAATTAATTACAATATTCAACATACAGGAATCTATAAGTACCTGGAATGGTCTCTAGAGCTGAGACTTCACTTCTTGGGTAGTGCTAGGAATGAGTAACAAAGGATCTGGAAACTACTGAAAGTGTACTTGCGATTGTGTACACTCTTGTTGAGAGATGGTTTATAGCTTTATAAATATTCAAATAGGTCCAAGGCTCAAAAGAGAAAGCATTAGCCTAAGAAAGGCCAAGAGAAACACTTCAGACATGCCTTCTCAGGGAAGAATGCAAGCCAACTGTGGGTAAATGTGATGCAGTTTGTTGAGAAGGAAGAGTGACTGAGCCTTGAATATGCATGTTCACACTGGGAAGATTCTAGTCGATGGAGAAGGTAAGGCCGGGTGTTAAGGCAAGAAAAGTATTTGGCAGTAACTAATGGGAAAGCTTGAGATGTAGCAACAGCATGAAGGCTTTTCCAAGTTTGTGTCAAATACCTCCATCAGAGCTGATTGAGAAAATCAGCACAGGCTCCAGGTTTTACAGAATGGGTGGAAGTAGAGGAAGCTGTTTTCAAATATGGGAGGTAAAGAAGGAAATAGCATTAATGCTTCAAGTGCTAAAAAATGACCAGAGGCCAAGGCTATACTAGCCCATGTGGTGCTTTGTAAATTTTTTAAAGCTTTCCCTCTTCCTCCAAGGGAATGCCATCTTGAGATAGGGCCCACAGATGAGTGTGAGACATACAGACTGGACTCCAGACCTCACACAGCCACTCAGCCAGCTGCCCTAGTGGAGTGCCCAACTCACACAACAGTATGCCACAGCCCTGCCTCTGGCCTACATGGACATGTGGGTCAGGATGTCAACAGCCCTCCTGCCACATCTTTGCAAACTTCCCTAGCCATCCCCTTCTCTACACACAGCTACCCCAGACCTCCAACCTCTTTTCCAGCCCCCTTACCCTCTCAGAGCCACATTAAATATTGCCCACACTCTTCCCGTCTTCTAGACAAAAAGTGTATTTACCTGTCTTCACCCTCTCTCTGACATACTTCTTAGACGGAAGGCCTTTCAACATCTTTCCAACCTCACCTTTCTCAAGACCATTGCTATTACATTTGCACTTTACTGTTGGGATCATCCTTGATTAATTATTAGGCCTTCCTGATTTCCCTGGGAACTTCTCTTCCCTTTTCTCATTCTGTCTTCTTCCCTGCACATTCCTCTCTTGCCCTGGTACTGTTCACTTTTTTTGCTCCCTCAGTCTGTTACTGGCTTTCTTTGTAGAATCATGAACTTAGAGCCACTCGAGTCTGGAGGTAAAATAAGGTCACCACGAATGTCACCACTTTGTCATCGTCTGCCTCAGCTTCACAGTGTTCCGACAAAATTCCAGAATGCTTGTTTTACCTAATTCCTCCCAAATGCTTCTGGAACCTGAAGAGGGTGGCCGATGTGTATTATGCCAAGGCCACTTTGCCACCCATTGGTATCTGCCATTTCTTCCTCTGCTGTGCCAGCTTAGCATGGTGTTGTTTTTTACCACTGCAGGGACCTCCGTGTCAGGTATGCAGCCAGGGTCTGCAAGACCCTCCATTCGTCCTACGCAGGGCAGGGCTTCCAATGATCAATGTCGAAGGTGCTGATTTCTGCCTGGGGTGTTGTCTGCCATTGATGATGACACCCGTGCTGCTAACATCTTAGGCTTTCTACATCTCATCGTCCTTTTCAGTATATTCCCATGCTATCCTCAAGAATTAATTAAACTGCTTTTCTCCTGTTATTTACTGAAGTTATTAGAATACAAGCTGCCAGCAGTTTGGTAAATTTTCAAAGAAATTTTGGATAACATAAAATAACAGTGAATATTTATGAATGTAGTATCTGGATCAGAGCTGTGTAAAGAGTCAATCGTATTTTATTCCAATGACAATCGTAAAGACTTCTGTTTAATTAATTTTCATCCACTTAAATATTAGAGAACTCTGGATGAGTGATAATTTTATACCACTTGAAAGATTAATGTAATTCCTGCCACAGTACTTTCACCTCTTTTCCCTAATGTTCAATTTCCAGCTGATATTTATTAAATCTGCCCATGATCTTAATCCTAAATCAGGATTCACCTGCACAGAGATGGAATGAAAGGGATTTCCCCTAAGATCCTTACTATCTGTTATGGATTGAATTGTGCCCCCCAGAAAGATATGTTGAAGTCCTCACACCCAGTATCTCAGAATGTGAGCTTATTTAGGAATGGGGTCATCTCAAAAGTAATTAGCTAAGATGAGATCATACTGGAGCAGGGTGGGCTTTTAATCAAATACAATACAAACTACCATCCTTATGAGAAAAGAAAATTTGGACACAGACATAGAGGAAGGATGGTTGTGTGAAGACTGAGGTAGAGATTGGAGTTTTGTTGCCCCAAGCCAAGGAACACCTGTGACTACCAGAAGCTGAAAGAGGCAAGGTCCTCCCCTAGAGGCTTCAGGGGGAGCATGGCTCTGCTGACACCTTGATTTCAGACTTCTAGCCTCCAGAACTGTAAGAGAATAAATTTCTGTTGCTCAAGCCAGCCAGTTTGTAGTACTTAGTTATGGCAGTCCTAGAAAACTAATATACCACCCAAGTGATAACTTTGCATTAAGTCACTTAATGAATTAGTTCACAACCACTTATTAGGAGTCCACTGATGGCTCTCTAAGCTGAGTGCTAGGAATACAGAGATGAATGACATGGTCCCCACTTTCCAGGAACTCAGCATTCCAGGGAAGAAAAGTGAGGGGCGATTGGCAGACACACCAGCAGCCAACACTAACTAAAGAGATACATGGTATAAGACAGAGGTAAGCACCAAATGCTAGAAGAGCAAACACAAGAACTATGCCTAAGGTAATTGGGGTAGTCTTCACAGAGGTGACATTTAAGCTAGATCTAAGGAACATGGAGGAATTCTATAGAAAAGGAAGGAACAAGAGCTTTTGTAACAGAGGGAACAGCATTAGGAAAGGAACTCAACATAATATTTTTCTGACATGGCCAATTGGATCATCATCTACATTCAAATCCAAAGGCATGACCTCCTATACTGGCATCGTGAAATCTAACCACATAGCTACGACTTCTGATATTATACAGAGTCACTCTAAAGTATCCATTTGTTCAACTGTTTAAAACAGATAACTCTGTTGTCAAATGACAGAGTCCTTTAAAAACATCTTTTCTTTTTGGTTGCTGGCCGGTGCACTGATCAAACCCTGGACTTTGATGTTATCAGCACTACACTCTAACCAACTGAGCTAACCAGCCAGTCCTAAAAACACCTTTCTATCATCGAATCCAGTTTAGATAAGGTACAGCTCTACTCCCTAAACTGCACACCTTAAAGAAATTATTTTGAAATTAAATGTCTTCTAGAAATAATAGATTTCAAAACAGACTCCAGTGCCAGGACACACTGAGACACACTGGCACTTTTGCTGCTAATAAGGCTGGAAAAGGACCCTTGTATTTCTTTCTGTCAGATGAAGCAGCTGACTAGCAACGAGTCATTTGGACTAAATGAGAGCTAAACGAGTTCATTTATGTGGTGTCAATCCGCAGCAGCTTGATTCATTTGGTTTTTATGCAGAGCTCCAAGAGAACAATGCCACTTATTTCCACTAATAGAAAGGAAAAATCCAGCTACCTGAAGAGTGACTTTAGCATGCCTGTTCTTTAAAGACTAGACCTTTTTTCCTTCTTCTAAAAAAAAAGTTTTCAGGAAGTTAAAAAGATAAAACTCCAATATAAGGAAGTCAAAATCTTCCTAGGACTTTGCTACCATTGACATTGTTAAGAATATCAATTCTTAATATTTATTGATTGCTTTTTATTTGCCAAGCACTACACTAAGAGCTTTACAAGCCTTACCTCATTTCATCCTCTTAATAACCCTTTGAGATAGAAATTCTCACTTCTCCTGTGTTGAGAATAAGAAAACTGAGGCTTAAGGATGTTAGTTAACTTATCTGCAGTGGCACAGGTAGAAGAAGGAGTATGACAGGCAGGACTCAAACCCAAGTTCATCTGACATAATAACCCATGTTTCTGACTGCTGTACTAATGCCTCTTAAACTTAAGTTGCTTGGAAGTCACCTGAGAGTCTTGTCCAAATGCAGGTGCAGATTCAGCCCACCTCCATAGGGGCCTAGGATTCTGCATTTCCAACAACCTCCAGCCAATGCTGGTCAGCAGACCACTTTTTAAGATGCAAGGCCAGGCTATTTACCGGTATATGGGATCCCAGTTTTCCAAATGCTAAAAGTCAAAATGAATGGTGGAAGTACCTGTTCAATTTAAAATCTTTGGATAGTTTCTCTTTCTGTGTGCTCTGACAGTTCATCCTTCTCTGACCCCTGAACCCTTGGCAACCATTGATCTTTTTATGGTCTCTATAATTTGTCATTTCCAGAATGTCATATTGTTGGAATCATATAGTACGTAGCCTTTTCTGACTGGCTTCTTTCACTTAGTAATATGCACCTAAGGTTTCTCCATGTCTTTTCGTGGCTTGATAATGCATTTCTTTTTGGCACTGAATATTTCCTCATATAGATGTACCACAGTTTACCCATTTACTTTCTAAAGAAGATCTTGGTTGCATCTAAGTTTTGTCAGTTATGAATAAATCTGCTAGAAAAACTCATTTTTCACAAGAAATTTAACATATGATTTTAATGTGTGAAAGAATTAGGAATTGAACTGTTTTGATTGAAGAAAATCTGCCTAGAATGCTGTTCTTCTATCTAACACCAGAACAATGAGTGTTTACTTTGCTTTAGATATCCTGCTAAATGCTTTATTAGTATTATTTTATTTAAACATTAAAACAACCAAAATGAGATAGCTATTATCATTATCATCCCAGTTTACAGATAAAAAGCTGAGACTTTAAAAAAAATAACTTTCCCAAAGTCACCCAGATAGTAATAGATAGATATGGTCACTGGACTTAGTACATATATGTGTGATTCGTGTGTATATATGTATATATTCACTGAGTATGTCCACTAGGACATACTAAAAAGACTATGCACACCCAAGATTTTTCTGTTTATTTGGAATTCAAATTTTACCAGATGTCCTTTTTTGTTTGTTTGTTGTTTTGTTTTATTTTTACTGAATCTAGCAACCCTACCTCTAAGATACCTTCCCATGTGCTCAAATATCATCCCAGAGACTGTTTCATCTTTTGCTAGGGCCTGCTCAGTATTCGTTCCCAAAGGAACCCATTATTTTGAGTGAGTGTCTGTATTTTTCACTCTAACTCCATAGTTGACAAATAGAATATCCTGTCACTCTTTTTTCTTTTTCTTAACTTTCTTTATTTATTAAGAATATTCATGAAATACAAAGCTAATTGTTCCCCCTCCTGCCCATGATGTGAGGGCCAGATTCATACTGAGGGCATACCCGTTACCAGAAATTACTTTTGTACCCTGTGTCAACGCCCAATTATCCCCCAACCTCCCTCCCCTTCCCCCTTTCCCCCCACTCCACTTTGTAGCCCTAGGAATGTTCCCTCCCTCTGTTAAACCATGGCACTACTGTGGTCTTTCTTTCCTTCCTTCCTTTCTTTCTCTTTTAGCTCCCACATATGAGTGAGCACATGCAGTATTTATCCCTCTGTGCTTTGCTTGTTTCACTCAACATAAGTTTCTCCAGGTTCATCCATGTTGTTGCAAATGGGAGTATTTCATTCTTTTTTATGGCAAAGTATTCCACGGTGTATATATACCACAATTTCCTTATCCAATCATTCATCGATGGACATTTAGGTTGGTTCCATGTCTTGGCTATTGTAAACAGAGCTGCAATAAACATGGGAGTGCAGGTATCTCTTCGACATGATGATTTTCATTCCTCTGGATATATACCGAGAAGAGGGATTTCTGGATCATATGGAAGATCTATCTGTAGTTGTTTGAGAAAACTACATACTGTTTTCCATAGTTGTTGTGCTGTCACTTTTTTTCTGACACAGTAGTAATAATAGACCTCTCTACTAATTATTATCCCTATCTATCTTTCCTCTGTCACCAAGGCAACCTCCTTAAACAGAAATGAATTAGCAAAAGCATGTTCTTTCCACAAATCCTTGCTTGGCACTCTCATTCTCCCAGGCACAACCTCAAATTTTTAGTCTGGACTTTGAAGTCTGTCCCCATCTTTATTTCTTTTGCCACTTTAATTTTCTGCTGCTTAGCCCACTGTTTTTACTTTAATCATGAAACACCCTCATTCAGTCTTTCCTTTAATTCATTAGGGACATGACACTACATAATTACAAAACTGTCATCTTGTATACATTAGGATCATTTTCATGATAAAACATTTTTAGAGCCAAAGTTATAAAATATGCAATATTTGCTCAGCCCCAGACTTTATGAAACCATCACAATGGGATCTCTGAGCACTTTGTAAGTGTGAAAGGAATATACCTGTGGACCTCAGGAAGGCTTGGTGATTTGTTGTCACATCACTGATGTCAACAGGTGAAGGGACTCATTTTACAATTATTTTTCCCAGAGGTTGACAAGGTTCCATATGGCTCTTCTGAGCCTCCACCTACTCTCTCCATTTCCCAGTTAATAAAGGCTCTCGGACCTTTTCAGGTAAAAGCATGTACTGGTCTCTTGTATTGTAGCATTGCTATAAAACTAAGAGGAAAAAGCCAAAAGACCTAGAGGTCATTTTGAGAACTAAATAATTCAACATCTATAACCTAGGTTGTTCATTTCAAAACTGAGAGGGCTAGAAATTAGAGTGGCACCTGAAGAAACATGAAAGCAAAATATGAGCTTTATCGACTGTGTGTCTTCCTCAACAGACCTGGTTTTCAGGCATCAGTCTGTTTATCATTAATATTTTGTATAGTAAGCTATTATACTGTCAGATTAATCATTCGCTATATTTGCCAGACTTGACTATTTTCCAAAATGGAGCCCATTCTCAGAAGAAAATAAATTGCCGCTGAGAAATATTTAAAAGGATTTGCCAAGTATATTTATGTTTTTAATCTCTTTTTAGTTATCCCTGTAATTTAGACTAAATAACTTGATATAATTACATTTCAGTCCATTAAGATTGTAAAAATATGCTTAACTGACTGGGAAGTTTTTGGTGATCATTGCAGTGAGGTGAATATCACTTGTCAGTGAGAGGATTTTCATTTCTAAATTAATTTCATCAAAGCATGTTTCTGCTTCTGTAATAATGACGCCCTTTCAGTGTCTTTTTGAAGTTTATATCTTTTTAAAGAAGTAATGAAATGAAATACCTCATGCTTCAAGGTAAAGTAAGGACTTAGGAGGCAAGTCTGTGAGGAAAGGTAAGCCCGACAGAAAGATAACAGGGCAGCAAATAATCGGTTTCATGTACACATCGTTGATATCCAACCACTGATGTTTTATTTTTGTTTGTGCACAAAAGTTCCTTTAGGGACTTGGACTCAGAGAGTGGTGACCTGGCACTTGTCTTTGCCATGACTTTAAGTACCACTGAGGCAGCGCTATGGACTGAATCGTGCTCCCCCTTCCCACATTTATATGTTGAAGCCTAAGCCCCAGTGTGACTGTATTTGGAGACAGGAACTATAAGTAGGTAATTAAAGTTAAATGAGGTTATATGCTTACCAGCACCTTGATCTTTGACTTCCAGCCTCCATAACTGTGAGAAAATAAATTGCTGTTGTTTAAGCCAATACCTCTCTACTCTGTTGTGGCAGACCAAGCATACTAATAGAGGTAGTTTCACTTTTGCCTCTAAAGTTGATGAAATGCCACCTGACATAATTTTTTCTTGTATGTGGTACTATTTTCCTGATTTAAAAAAAAATTTTTTTCCTGAAATTAAAGGTGTCCAAAATAACTTAAAATATGCTTAGAAATTTTAAGTTTGTAAAATTGGATACTATGAGTGTGAATTAAAGCCAACTGACTTTTATACAAGGCACATTAGCATAAGAGTAGGCAAAAAACTTCACAAATCTGAAAATAGCACAAAGATGTATAAGAGCTAAGGTTCTCACGTAAGAAGAATTTTTAATTCAAAGACATCAATTAGGCACGGCCTGTCTAGACATGTGTCCTCCGTGGTGCTGAAGCTCAGTGATTTGGAATAGATTTGCCCTGGATTATGGAATTATATAATGTTACAGCTAGACTAACTGCTGTAAAGCAATATAGTCCACACTCTCTAATGGCGGCTGAGGAAGCTGAAAACCAAAGTGACCTTGTAATTTATCCAGAATCACAACTTAGGGCAGATAGTTTAAGAGGCCTATTGCCAGACCAGGGATTTTTTAAGTTACTTTTGCTTTCAACCAGTCAGACAATGTGGTACATACACTATTCTGGTCCACACACATCTGTTCTAACCTTCTTCTTATTTGGTTTCCTGGATCACTGATGCCAGAAAAGCTAAAAACTGTGATTCCCATTCCCTTTCAGCCAGGATCCTATAGGTGCCTGGTATAAGAAAATAATTAGCAGTGGGACTGTCAATCTTACTACAACCTCACGAATGCTGGAACATAATTTGGTCTTTAGTCAAACTTCCTGAAATATCTGCTGTGGTTAACTGAGGAATCCGAAGATGTTCCTTAGTAAGCTGCACCTAGTTGTCGAGATTGTTTATTTTATAACCTGTAAGTTATGAACTGTAGCTGTGCTGAAGAATGGGAGCCCAGCATGTAACCTTCATGATGCTCGGTTAAGATTAGCAAAGTGTTTAAGCTCAGAGATCCTAAACCCTATGACTTCCCTATGCTGATATGATCCACATTCACTTCAGCTTCTTGTCATTTCTTGTCACCAACACATGCCCCAATGCATGTGACTGTGGACTGGGAAGCTGCATCAAGGCCTCTGTGATGCTGTTGCTCTGGGGTCTCTCTGTTCTGTGTCTTTTCTTAAAGCTAAGTAAACATTGTGCTGGGTAAGCGTCTTTTGACTTGAAAGCTTGACTAACAATCCAATCTAGAAACCCACTCTGGTAACCTTGACCTAGGTTCTACCAAGCAGATTTACCTGCATGAGACTTGGAGGCAGAAGTGGGCAGCAGGTGACAAGCCCACAGGCAAAGCCACCAGATCTTCTAGTAGGCACAATGGCAGAAGTATTTGGTTTTTCTGTGGCAACTTCAGTGTCTTTAGTGCCAGTCTCTAGCATCATAGGTGTGAGCAGCAAGCAGGGAGTTTTTTGTGTTATAACCAACTCAGGTATGGTGGGATGCATTTCCTGACTCCGCTTCTGCCTGCACAGATTCTGTGGGCCAACCAACCCCTTTAAATATGCATCTCTCTACTTGGTAGAGGGGATTCTTTTACTGCCATTAATAACTTGATTAATAGAGTGAAGGCTTTTTCTCTTCTGCATTGAAGGGACTGTGCTGAGCATTTTACTTCAGTTTGGCTTTAATTCCTATTTAAAACCCTGATCTGAATTAAAGCCATCCCACCTATAAACTAAGATTAAAGATATTTCTACTGGCTTTTGTCTGAAATTCAGAAGTCTCACAAAGCTAACTACAACTTGTTTGTTCATTATTTCTCAACCATCCACCTGAGGTTTTTAATCAGTCAGACAACTGCTTGAAGAGAAAAGGAAACAGACTTGTGTGTAGCTCCTGCTTGGGCCCCCATTGCCATGAGAGTTTTGGATAATTTGGGAGGCCTCTCTGCCCTCATGAACATTAAAGCAAACAGCCAAGGATAAAGAAGCTTTGGAATAAGATGCTTCACCAAAAGCCCGCCTTGCTCGCATAACACAGGAGGCGGGAAAACCAGTGCAATGGAGCAGTCCCCACACACCTTGCTTCTCCTCGACTTTTGTCAGCCACCACCTCTCATATTAGCAAGGCCTGGGCTTCAATAGTTAATGGAACAATTGGCCAAAATATGTTTATGGACCACCTAATAGGTACTGAGACATTGGAAAAGCTACAAAGAGAAAAAAAAATGAGAAAGACAAGATTCTTGCTCACAAGGAGCTTATGTATAAGAAGAAAAATCACTGTTTTGGTGCACTTAGGCAATATTAGAGGAATTCCGAGAAGGGAGATAGAGATCAGCATGGGGACTGATAGAGCCAGAGAGAGGGGAATGGGTTGGTCCATTGTAGGGACCCTAAAGTGGCAGTTCTCTGAAAATAGGCATCATTGGTGAGAAGAGGAGGAAGAGAGAAGGTCCTCTAAGCAGGAGGATAATGGGCTGAACCAAGCACAGAAGAAGTAGGAATGGAGGGGAAGCTGTGAGTAAGTGAAATTATTTGCTTAGAGGGAGATGACTACATGGACGAAAGAGAAAAAAAAATTGGAACAGAAAGGAAAAGGGCTTGAATAGAGTCATTTTAGAGCAAAAGAAGTGCACACTGGGTTCGTACCCATGCAGCTCACTAGTCTTCCAACTCCAACCACCCAGAAGCAGCTGATGGAGTAGAATGATGAAATCACCTACTGAAGACCCAGTTTTGGTGTCAGTTTGGAGACAATACCCTGAAAGTATAGGATTGTGTTTTATAGCATGCATTTCATACTTCGAATCAGTGACATGGTGCTGTCTCTCCCACAGCCAGAATACACAAACCCAGGAATCAACGTGTGGAATTGCATACGTTTCCCCTCACTAATAATCCACTGGCAGAATTTTTCCTTTGAGCTTTGCCAGTTTAGAAAATTTGGTCCAAAAGGAGAAATGTTTCTACCAGGAGACACAGTGATAGTTCTGTTGAGTTAGAAGTTGTGACCAGCACCTGGCCATGTGGGGCTCTTCATGCCACTGATCCAACAGGCAAAGTTAATCTACTAATTGATCCTGATTTCCAAGAGGAAATTGGATTGCTGTCTACATGGGGCAAGGAGGATTCTATTTGGAACTCAGGAATGAAGATTTGGAACCCAGAAATTTCTCTTCCCAAAAAAGACAGGTCCACTGAAGATTCAGACCCTTTAGGAATGAAAGTTTGGAATAGCCTGCCAGGTGAAAAAAAAAAAAAAAACAAAAAAGCCCTTTGACTTGCTGAAGTTATGGCTGAGAACAAAGGAAACACAAGATTGGTAATGAAAGAAGGAAGTTATAAACGATGGCCTCATGACTAGTTATAGAAATAATGACTAATCAGCTATATAGGGAGGTACTTCAAAAAGTTTGTAGAAAAATGGAATTAAAAGATAATAAGAAAATCTTTCCATGAATTTTTTGAAGTACCCTCCTGTTTTCTCTGCTTGTTGTGTAAATGGGTGTGCATCTGTGTATTTGTAAATATAAATTTATTTTTCTCTCATATCCTTCCCCTTATTATTTTATACAAGTTTTGTTGGCATTTAAGTTTACAATTTGGTTTTTAGATGGCCAAATTCAGATGGAACCGTGACTGAATTTGGAGAGTAATTATTATAGCCCAGAGATAAACAGTGTGACTACTTATGGATATGGATGCTTTTATTGTTGGGACTTTGGACTCCTTGTTTTAAGGAAAGACGAGAACATCTTTATTTGTGCAAAAGATAGTTGCACTTTTGTGTGAAAACATAGCGTTGTTTTTGTTGTTCATAAGATGAATATGCATAGAAGGATGTGTGTGTGTGCTAAGTAGTCAAAGTGATGGATTTTGCCAGTTATTAAGTTATTGTCTCTTAGCTTCAATCCCACCCTTCTGTATTCTACTTTGTGATGCTGGGGCTGGGACTCTACAGAACACATTTGCTTTGCCTGATGGTTTTGCTGTGCTCCGTCAATAGAGAGTGCTAGAGGAAAACCACTAGACTGGAGCAGAAAGAAGGGCTCCTTCCTGTGACTCCTGTTCCTATCAGTGTCAGGCAGCCTCACTTCTGTGTTCGGCAGGTGGCAGCCCATTCCTAGCAGCAGCAGTTGAAGCAAGTTTACAGCTTCCATCATCTGCAAAACTAGCCTCATCATACTCCATCTCAGAGACACCAGCACCAGCTGCGGCTGCCCCCTCAGTGGTCTGTTTCCGCTGCTCAGGGCACAACATGTAAGCTTCTGAAGTTTAATAATTTCAACCTCTTCCCCTTATTCCCTCAGCCCCAGAATTGATAGGTGCTTCCTGCAGTTGCTACCTCTGTTATCTCAGTGTTCTCTGTTTGCTTTACTGGTTCTCCAATAACTAGTTAACAATTCTTCCTATTAAATCCTCTCAACAGAAATGACCAATGTGGTTTCTGTCCCCTGACTGAACTCTAAATGACTCAAGAGATAAGCACAAGCTGTATCATAAAGCATCTTACAATACCCATTAAGGAGTTTGGACTTAGCTTGAATAAGATGGCATTGAAGGATTTTAAAGTAGGGAAGTAACATAATCCGATTTGGATTTGAGAAAAATTACCCTGACTGTACTCTGGAGAAGAGATTGGAGAGGTCAGAACTGGAGGCAATTAGGAAGGTACTACAGAAATCCAGATGAGATAGTGGCTTGAACTAAAGAAGTGAAGGTTATTAAATAGTTAGAATTAACAGGAGCTGGTGGTGGGTTGGATAAAGGTGGGGAAGGAGAGAAAGGAATTTATTTCATGTAGAGGTGAGGAAGAACACATCAAGGCTGATACTCAGTCTCTGGTAATGACAGCTGGGTGGTTCAAATCACAATAAGAATCCCAGACACTTGAGGAATATCAGGTTTAGGGCAATCCAATGAATTGAGTTTGGAATGAATTTGAGTTGTGGTCTGTAGGTCTTGGATATCTAGTGGTAGATGTCCAGTGGATTGTTGAATTCAGAGGCATGGAGCATGCAAGTAAGAGATATAGCCTAGAAATGGAGATTTGGGGATCATCAAAATACATAGTATAGGAAACCAAAGGAGTTGATGGAGTACCCATGAAGAGAATGGAGTGAAGTCCATGGCCCAAATTCTAAGAACAAAATGTAAAGATGTTTGCTGTGGTTCCTCAAGGAAGCAGGTGTATTTCTCTATATTCCTGAATTTGAAAGTTTCTATCATCTCTGTCAAGATTTGGGACCCATTTGTGTGACCTTGGGACCTCAGCAAATTTGCCTCCTGATCTGCTCCTTTTGGAAGAATGGCTGTCACCTCATGTTCACTGCCAAGCCTGCAGTGTCTCCCTGACAGCAGACTCTAGTAGGGACTACCCTGCTAGACATGTTGTTGGCATGACTATTAGGTGACCAGTATGGGGCAACTGTCTATGTGGAGTTGATGCAGAGGTACTTAAAGGAGTGCTGCGAACCCTGTGAGCAACGTGAGTACCTCTGAGTGGGTAAGACCACTGGAAAGCAAGTGTCTAAAGGGCCACTTGAAGAGGACACAGCCAATAGATGGTGACTCAGCAGGTCACCTTTACCAACCAATTACATTTTCCTTTAGGTGGAGGCATAGTAGAATAGTTGTTAAAGGCACAGGGGCTAGGCAAATCTAAAAAGACTGAGATCGCAGCTCTTGCTTTTGTCAGCTACTTGACCTCCAGGATGTTATTTCATTCTTCTAAGCTTCAGATTATTCAACTATAAAATGGAAAAACTAATAGCAACAGAAATCATAGGAAAGTTTAGTTTTAAATAATCTGTAGAAGATAATCTATAAAATTACTAGCTATACAGTCTATTTTATATAATCTACATAATAACTTATCAAAATCCCAGTGCGTGGCATATAAGCATTCTACATTAGCTATATGTGTTAGAAATCGGTTTATTGCCTCTCCTTTCCAACATCATCCTGCATTACCAGCTCTGTGGTAATGGAGATTTAATATTTCTCCTTTGCGGTGAGCACAATATAAAGCTTTGTTAATGGAGGGTGCTGGTGGGTCATTGTAAGAGCAGAGACTTCTCCTGATTCCAGTGTGCTAACATTTTTGCCGCTTCTTTGTTCCTCAGGCATAGCTGTCAACAGCACATGTGTCGGGACATCCAGTGATACTTTGCCCTAGCTGCATGCCCAGGATGTATAATCTCGTCAAGCTTGTAGCCTGGTCTAGACTCATGATCACCTCACACAGGTCTCCTGACATGGACATTGAGTATCCCAGGCTTCATGGCACCCTGCCCACGATAGGCTACCAATGCCCGGACTCTTCCTCTCTGCTCATCTGCATCCCAGAATTGCTTCTTGTATCCCTCCAGATATGGACACTGTGCATTCCAAGCCACGCATTTCCTGAGGCCCGATACCCTCTGCATGCCTGCCACCAGCTTTAACCTGCCTGCATTCTGTGAGGCTATTTCCCCAGGCCCTCCATGTACACTATACACCACAGTCTACACACTGCCTTACCCAGTGACAGGAATTCCCGAACCTCAACTTCCTCTGTAAACCTACACCTGCCAGAGGGTAGTTTCCTGCTTGTTCAGCAAATATAGACTAGCTCTAGCACAGGTAACATAGCAAACATCTCTGCTATCCAGTGGCTAGAACCACACCTCCAGTAAGCTCTGAATCCCAGCCTTGGGAAAGGCCCTTCTTTCCACGTTCATATTTCTTTGGCTACTCTCCCTTAGCTCTGTGGTATCCTTTAGAAATCTCTTCACCTCTTTATAGTTATTCCCCTATATAATAATACTCTTTTATATTCAAATTAATGGCAGTTTCTGTCTCCAGAATGAACCCTAATACACTATTTTTAGATATTATTTTATTCAACAAATGTTTTTTGAGTCCTTACCTTACAATTCAGCTGGCACTTTATACGTAGTGGTAAAACAGTATACAAAACAGAATTTCTACCCTTATGGAACTTGCATTCTCTATATGAAGACTGAGATTGGAACCATCTCAACAGAATTAAATGGTGGGAGATGTCTCTTTGGTTCTAGAAGACAGAAGGTGCCCTCACATTTTTCATAAAACTAAGCTTTGGGATCAAACGCACGTCTTCTCCCTACTTTAGAAAAGCTGGTTTAAAATACCAACAAATCCACAGTTCATTCAAATGTTTTTACAATAATCTTTTTGTTTAGTCATATTTTAAAATCAAATTGCTTTTGAGTGAGCTTGTCTTAAAATTTTACTATTCTTGTAGCCTGGTGCTAGGTTCTCTTTTCAGTCATCTTATGTGAGTAGCAACATTCATTAGGTATGCTGTTACTATGCAAATAGTTATTCTCTTAAAGTTGCTTAGCAACAATTATTCAACAGTCAGCTCCTATCAGCTTTTGTACTGAGATATTCTGAAACTCTGAAAAGGGTGTACTACTTCAGGTATGAAGCATTGAACTCTATTATCTCTTTGCTAAAACAGCATAAGTCAATCTTACAAAATCTACAAAAATAATACATCTTAAAGCCCATAATAATTGCCAATTGAGCCCAGCATTTCTGTATGTTTCTATGTCAGACTTAGAGATGTCCAAAACAGAAAACCAGTTGGAAGAAATGAATTTGTTTCAAATTCACTAACTAGAGGGTCAAGATGCATTTCTTGATCAAACAAATTCTAGAAATGAAAGGGTGAAAATGTGGTTAGACTAGATAAACTTATCAACCTCTTCAAATTCTATAATTTTATACGAATCTAATTGATATTACAAAGATCCTATGGTTTTTCCTCTATCATATTTTCTACCAAGAGAGTAATTGGAGACCAAAGGGAAAATTCAAACAACTCTCAAGTGTTGTTCGCTGCAAAACCAACTTTTCCAAAAACACCAACATAAAATGGTGCCAAGGGCTAGAAAATAAAGTGCTTTATAAAAAAATAAATAAATAAAAGCCACGAGCATAAACACAAAAGTAACCATTATGTTTATTTTCTCTCTTAAACAGGTATATTCTTATATCACATATTGAACAAGCTCATAAAATGTTATGAATATTTCAAAATTGAGGGAAGTTGGATTATGTTAAAAGAAAGAAGGGAGCTAATCATGCTAAATAAAAGAAAAGCTGCGGTCAATCCTTAATTGAAATAGAATAATTATTTTCTTACATTACTGGTTTCATTCATTCAAGTTTTGTTGTTGTTGCTTAGCTTGTTTTTATACAGCAGTGGAACCCAGTCCCAAAACTCACTCATCAGAATTTCCTAGAGAGATGTTTTAAACTACAAATGCCCAGACCATACCCTACACGGAATCTTCAGCATTGGCAACTGGTAATTTGTATTTTTAAAAAATCCAACATCATACTCAAATGATGAAAGTCTCCTTTAATAAGCCCATTATGTCTTGGGTGAGGGAGTTCCATATCACATCTGCTCTTTCTTCCCATAATCTTAAGCAAATGTCTCCAAAAGACTTTCAGACAGTCCATTTAGAGACTACACTTTATCTCTCCCTTCCCATACCCTTATTTTGAACAGTTATCTTTTCTACTCCAGAAGTTTTTACTAGCTTTAAAAAGGAAGTCAATGAGGTACATGTATAATTTGAAGTATAAAGTGAACAGTCATGTGTTCACCCAGTTCAGAATATAAAACATTGCCACCCAGGACCCCCAAATACCTCTTGTATCCCTTTCCAATCCCAGCAATTCTAATTTTTGTGACTGTTATTCACTTGCTTTTCTTTATAGCTTTACCACTAATATCTGCATCTCTCACAATATTGTTTCATTTTGCCTGTTTTTCAGCTTTGTATAAATGGATTCATACTATATATTTGTCTTTGACTTCTTTCTTTCAATTACTATTGTATTTATGAAAGTGACAGTTCATTCAGGTTCATTGCTCTGTGACTATACCATAACTTCTTATCTATTCTACTGTTGAGGACCATTAGCATTGTTTCTTGTTTGGAGCTGCTAAAATAATTTTTGTATGAACACTCCTGTATAGCACCCTAATCCACATATGCAAAAGGTAGTCTAGGACTTGTTTTGTGGGTTGTAAAGTAATATTAATAACAAAAACAGCAATAAGAATGATACCAAGTACTTTATAGTATTCATTATGTTCCAGGTACTGTTCTAAATATTTCACATAGATTAACTCATTTAATCCTTGTGACAATGCTATGATTTTTAGGGGAGGAGGAGACAAAACCTTACTCTTTTTATATATAAAGCCACATGGCTCAAGGTCATAGGACTGGGAAGATGGGATTCAAATTCTTGTAGCTGGCAGCAGTGTCTATACTCAACCACCACACCATAATGTAAGAGCATTAATGCATTAACGCCATAATAATGCAGTAGTATTATGTGTAAACATTTTCAGATTTACTGGAGAATGTCAAACTGTTTTCCAGAGAAGTTATACTGTAAGTGGGAGCAAAAATGAGTATAAGCATTTTCATTACTTCCTATTTTTGTCAACACTTGTTATTGTCAGACATTTTTATTTTATCTGAATTGGAAGCTGTATAATACAATCTCATTGAGATTTGTGTTTGTATTTCCCTATTACAAATGAAGCCAAAGATTTTTTTCTTTTTTCTGTTTATTAACCATGTGAATTTCCTTATTTGTAAATTTCTTGTACCAGTTTTTTTGCCCACTTTCTACTGGTATTTCTTCTCTCTAGTTAATATATAGGAATTCATTAAATGTTGTGTCTACTATTTCTTTGGCCATTATATGAGTTGCAGCTATCTCTTCATACTCTGAAGCCTGCATTTGCATTCTTTACTGCTTTTGATGAAAAGAGGTAACATGTTAATGTACTCAGATTTGTTCATTTTTTCCTTTACAGTTAGAGATTGCTGTCTTATTTTAAAAGTTCTCTCCTACTCCAATATTTTGAAGATACGCTCTCTATAATATTTGCTTGAAATGTTGTAGTTTTGCCTTTCATATTTTGATCTTTAAGAAACCTACAACCAATTCTAGGTGCTGAAGTTTTTTTTACCCAAAAATACCCAGCTGTCTCAGAGCCATTTTTTGAAAAACAGTCTTTTCACCACTGCAATACGGTACACCATTGCCAAAAATCAATGCTCCATATAACAAATAACTAAATGTTTAATAACTAAAGCTACAATGTATTTTGATATTTGGTAGTGTAAGTCCTATCACATCATTCCTCTTAAAGGGTGTGTTGGCCCTATTCTTGGCTCTTTGCACTTCCATATAAGTTTTAAGATAAGTTTGTCAATTAAAAATAAAAACATCTGGAATTTTGATGAAGATTGCATTGAAACTACAGACCATTTGGGGATAATTAATATATTTACAATATTAAATCTTCCAATCCTTAGAACATGGATTGCTACTTCATTTATTTAAGTCATCTTTAGTGTCATTAAGTAAAATTTTACAATTTCCTTCAGAGTTTTGAGTACCTTTTTCTAAATTAGTTTCTAAGTAATATCTGCTGATAAAATAAATACTTTTATAAATTTTCATGCTGTTTGTTGTGCTATGATGAAATGCAATTGATTTTTGTATAGCAATTTTTGCATCTAGCAAACTTATTAAATTCTTATTCATTCTAATAATTTGTAGACGTTTGATTTTATATATATATATATATATATACACAATCATGTTATCTAAGACTATTAGTTTTGACTTGAAAAGAAGTGATGACAACTGTTTTTGTCTTTTTCCAGTCTTGGAGAGAAAGCTTTCAGCAATTCATTATGTTTGTGGCAGGCAGATGTTTGCTAGAAACCATTTAATTAGGTAGATGAAGTGCCCTTTATGCCTATTTAAGACCGTTTTTATTATGAATGGATGGTGAATGTTTAGAAAATGCTTTTTCTCCATTTGATGATATGATCATGATTAGATCTTTAATTTGATTCTGTGGTGGATCATAATAATTGATTTTCTTTTTTTTTTTTTTTTTTCCTTTTTTGTCTTTTTTCGTTTCCGGCAACAGATCGCAACCCTCAGTGTCGCGCTCGTACCGGACCAGACCGGCAACGGGATTGCAACCCTCGGTGCTGCTCCCGCACCTCGCTCAGCCAGTGAGCGGGAACCGGTCTGTATGTGGGATCCAAACCCTTGGCGGGAGTGCTGCCGTGCTCCCAAGCGGCGCACTGTAGCAGTGCGCCACCGAGCCGGCCCTAATAATTGATGTTCTAATGGAAAGACAACTTTGGATTCTTGGCATAAGCTCAACCAGATCATGATAAATTATCTTTTGCTGGATTTGTCTTACTAATACTTAATTTAGGATTTTGCATCTATGTTCCTAAGTGAAATTGTCCAGTAATTTTCCTTTTTCAAACTTAATTTGGTGTCAGGTATTTGCTAGTCTCATAGAATGAGTTAGGAAATACAACTTTTTCTTATTCTTGGAAAGGTTTTAAGTTTGGAATTATTTATTTCTTAGATATTCGGCAGTACTCACCAAAGAAGTTATTTAGGCTTAGGATTTTCTTTCTAGAAATTTTTAAATTATTGATTCAATTATTTTAATGGCTATAGAATCATTTGTCTATTTTGGTAAGCTATATTTTTCTAAAACCTTGTCCATTTCATTGACATATTACAAATTTATTGGCTTTAAGTTGTTCATAATATCATGTCTATTTAATATTATGACAGAAATAGTTATATCTTTTCACTCCTCATATAGGTTATATGTGCCTGCTCCTTTTTCTTGATTAACTTTGCCAGAGGTTTATCGCTGTTATGAGTCTTTTTCAAAGAACAAACTTATTTTTAAAATTTATGAATATTCATAACCAATAAAAATAAGTAAATAAAATTTCTTTCTGCTCTTTTCTTTCCTTCTATTTTCCTTGAGCTTATTTTGTTTTGTTTTTCTAACCTATTAAGATAGATGCTTCTCTCAGTAATATTCAGGTTTGCTTTCTTTCTGCTAGACACATTTACATCTACCAATTTCCTCCAAGTGCTGTTTTAGTTGCAACCCATAAGTTTTTTTTATTTTCCCCATTGTCCAGTTCCACTTACGTTCTAAGTCCCATTAGAATTTCCTTTTTGACTCATGGGTTATTTGGAATTGTGTTAACTTCCTCAAATATGGGGCTGCTTAATCATTTCCTTACCATGTAAATGCCAATTTAGAATTATCTTCCTAGAGAATTGAACCTTTCATTACATGAAGACTCCCTTTATTCTAGCAATGTTTCTGCCTTATATATTTTTTCAGATATTATCATATCCACACCAGCTTTCTTTTGGTTTCAGTAACTATTCCCATCATATTTTCAAACTTTCTGTATTTTATGCTTCGGGTGTGGTCTTTCATAATGGCATATAATTCGTTTCATTTTTTAAATCAGTTTAATAATCTACCTTTAACTGGATAACTTAGTCCATTTGCATTTAATGACATGTTTGGGTTATACCTATTATATCACTTTTTTGTTTACCCTACCCCTTCTATGTTTCTTTTTCTATTTTCTTTATTTTATAATGATTATTTTTCCTATTTCGTTTTCCCCTCTACTAGCTTATAAGTTACATACTCATTTCTATATAACAACCATTTGTAATGGTTACACTAGAAATCACTTTTATACATACTTAAAATTAAGTTAAAGCTAATCAGTACCTTTATTCTTTTCTCAGACCATCCAAAGTTAGAGCATTTACTACAATCACTACCCTACCAACTTATATATTATTGTTCTTGTGTATTTTAAATCTCCCCTTTTTAAACCCCATGAATCATTATTGTTCCATACAGTAAATGCTCCTTTAGATTCATCCATATTTACAGCCTCCTTGGTCTGTATTCCTTCCTTCATCACCTTCCTACTACATACAGCACATCCTTTAGAATTTCCTTTAGTAAGAATCTGCAGGCGGCAGCTTTGCTCATGTTCTGTTGTCTAAAATTATCTTTATTCCACTATTATTCTTGAAAATATATTTGCCAGGTATAGAATTTTAACTTCGAAGTTATTTTTCTCTGAACACATCATCGGAAGCCATTGAGCTGGTTTCTGGTTTCTTTTATTGCTGTAGGTCTAGCTGTGAGGAAGATTCACTGTGCACCAGTTACCACTTCAGCCCACTACCTCTTCTGCTGCAACTTCTACTTGCAGGAGTCTGGTGAGACAGAACACTTGCACACATGTTACATGAAGTGGGGTTGCTACTTACAGATAGGCAGCAAGGGACAACAGTAGCCTAGGATCATAATAAGCTAGTCCTCCAAGGCTCAGGAAAACTGTCCAGGGCAAAAGGAGTCTGGTCTGCACATGCCCCACTTGCACTGCAGCTAAAGGCCCTTTTTATGCAGCCTGCCCTGGGTTTTATACCCTGGGGCTACATGACATGCTAGGCTAAAGTATTAAAGGCCATGCTGTTCTAGGAGGGAGAACACAGGCTGTTCTGCACAGTTGCTCTTTATCTCAGGAGGTTGCATTCCCAGCACATTTTCCTGAGAACAGGTGAGAAAAGGTGGAAGAGTTGGGTTGCCAAGGCCATCCAGGGGTTGTCCTGTACTAACTGATGTTCCTTTGAAGATTATCTGTGACTTTTGTTTGGCTGTTTTTGCAAGTTTGTGTCTTTGGCATTTTGTTTCAATGTGGTATATCTAAGTGAGGATTTCATATGTCCTGCTTAGAATAAATCTGTGGATCGGTGTTTTTCATTGATTTGAAGAAGTCTCTGCAATTATATTTTCAAATATTGCTTCTACTCCACTATCTATTTGAAACTATTATTAGATACATATGAGGGTACTTCAAAAAGTTCTTGGAAAAATGGAATTAAAATATAATACAAATCTTTCCATGAGCTTTTTGAAGACCCCTCATAACATTAGACCCCTTTGCTTTATTCCGCACTCTGTTTTCAAGCTCCACTTCTATGCTGCATTGTGGATAATTTCTCCTGTCCTACAATGCGGTCACTAATTCTCATTTCGGGTCCTTCTAATTTCCTGTTAAACCTGCCCATTGAGGATTATTTATTTTTAACTTTATTCTATTTTCCATTTTTAAAAGTTCTATTTGGTTCCTTTTCAAATATGCTAGGTCAGTTCTTATAATGCCTTGTGTCCTGTAGATATTTTCAAACAACTTTTATTTTTAAACATATAAACGTGTTTTATATTATACATGTGCTAATTCCAATATCTGAATTTTCTGGTGGTCTGTCTCTGCTGCTTCTTGGTCGTGGTGCTAGCTTTTCTTGTGGAGTTTGCCTGTTTATTTAAACTTGATGCATTCACTTTCCAAGGAAAATTGTTTGTGACCCCTGTATCCTCCAAAAATTTGTTTACATCTGCCCAGGCACTCATTCTGAGGCCATTTTACACTAAATTCATAGCTTAAGTTTGTTTAACCCATAGATGACTTGAATTTGAGATGAACTGCTCACTTTCCACTAGTGCTGGAGCAGGTTTTCTTCAGGCTCATCTGAGGGTGTAGTCCTTAGGGTCCTGGTTTTATGGAAAAATTGTTTCTTATGACTCTCCATCTCAGGGGGGCTCTATGCTTTGTCTTCTGCCCACTGTGTTCCACAGGACCATCAAAACCAAAGTTGAAATTCATCCTCAGGGGAGAAGAGGCTTCAGCAATCTTCTTATTAACACATGTTACTCCCCTCCTCCACCTCTCCAGAGCTTCCCTAGTGCCCCCATTTCCTAATCCCTCTCCCTTCAACTTCCCCAGTCCCTCCCCCATCCTACAGACTCCTGCAAATTCTAGCAACTAAGGGGCCTCCAGCTATCATCCATTCTGATTGGTCAGTGCCATCTACATACCACTTTTAAAATATTTTGAGTATCATCCCTGTACATGAGGAACTCCTTTGCAATCCCACTGCACAATACATACCTGCTCAAGGCAGAGGCTAAATCATCCCTTGTGACTAAACCCTCTGGGGCTCACAAAATTGGGGATTATGTTTGAAACTGGCAATTTTTACATGTAATGGGTGAAAATAAAGCGTAAACTTCAACTAGAAAAAAAAAAAAAAAAAGCTTCAGCAGTTTCACTCAGCAATATTGGCCGTGTAATTACTCAGTCTCTTAGGATATTGCCAGCTCTTAGATGGTTCCCAAAAATGCTTTTCTGTTCTATCTAAATAGAAGTTTTAGTTTTCAGTAAGAGAATTACTCAGCTTAGCTTTGTCTTCCACATTTCTGAAGAGAAAATTTAACAATTTGTGAAAACGCTATGTATTTCCTAACATCCTTTCTCACTTATCAATGTCAGAAAATCTCCCATGTCATTACAAATTCTTAGATTATTTAATTAAATGTTACCACAACTCATTTAACCTGTCTGATGTCTAAGGCATTTTTGCTGTTCTCAAGTTTTCACTCTTAAATGCTATTATTATTATTATTAATTATTATTATTTTGGTAGCTGGCCAGCATAGGATCAAATCCTGGATGTTGGTGTTATCAGCACCACACTCTAATCAACTGAGCTAACTGGCCAGCCCCTCTTAAATACCATTTTTAATAATGCATTTATATGAAAAACTTTGTCTACATTTCTGAGTATTTTTTTCTTAGGATAGAACCTTAGAAATAGAATTAGTGGGGGCCGGCCCGGTGGCGCACTGCTACAGTGCGCCGCTTGGAAGCGCGGCGGCACTCCCGCCGAGGGTTCGGATCCCACATACAGACTGGTTCCCGCTCACTGGCTGAGCGAGGTGCGGGCGCAGCACCGAGGTTTGCGATCCCGTTGCCAGTCCCGGTCCGGTACGGGCGCGACACTGAGGGTTGCGATCCGTTGCCAGACACGAAAAAAGACAAAAAGGAAAAAAAAAAAAGAAATAGAATTAGTGGGTCCAAAAAGTATGGTCATTTTTAAAGTTCTTAATACATCCAATTTATTTTCCATAAACAGTATCAGATTCCTCTCAACCATCACCACCAACAAAAAGATGCCAGCTGTGCCATCTCTCACTACCAGTAAGTATAATCCAAACACTTCCTCCACTCCAAATGTTATGCAGGGAAATATCAGATTTGCATATCGATAAGGTGATGTTTGCAGCCACATGGAGAATATTAAGGTACAGGATGGACTACAGAAAAAAAATGCTAAGTCTAAAATATCAGAATGATAGGTGGAAAAAGAAAATAATTTTGAGACAGTAAAGCAATAACTTTAACTATATAACACACCACCCCAGTACATACCAATTTAGAGAAACTGTCATTAAGCTTGTGACTGGCAATTTGGACTGGGATCAGGTGGGCAGTTCTTTTGTCATGGCTGGGTTCACCCATGTATCTAAGGTTAGCTAAAAGCTGGCTGGTCTAGGATGGCTTCTGCTGGGGTGGTTTTCCTCTGCTCCACATGATCTGATTCTCTGGTAAGCCAGCCCGAACTTGTGCACATGGTAGATCTGCAGGTTTCCAATAGTGCAGGTGGAAGTGTGCAAGGCTCTGAGGCCTAGACCTTAAGTGTGCATAATGTTACTACCCCATTCCTTTGAGAAAATCAAGTCACAAGGCCAGCCCAGATTTGAAGAATCAGAAAATAGATGAGTGGTGGGAGGAGCTGCAAAGTCACCTCGCAAAGGGCATGGGTACCAGGAGTCGTGGAGAACTATGGCCATTTTGCAACTCCCAGCCCACCCCCCAGTGTTGTCAGAATTGCTAAAAAATGAGGAGGCCTCTAGGGAAATGGTAGAATCTAAGCTGAATTATAGAATTCTGAACTGGTGAACTGTGTGTATGTTAATACCATCATTCACTGAGGAGGGAAGTTTGATTTTAAATATGAATTGAAAATGTCAAATTGAATTTCAAACACAAATCTGGAGTTCTGAAATGAGATTTAGGTTTGTGTTATAGTTTTCAGAGTACAGCTAATATTTGAAGCAATGGATGTATAATGTGAGAGTACTGAGGATAAACACCGCAGAACACTATTATTTAAAAAAAAAAGAAAAATTATAACTTAAAGCAAAATTAGGCAGTATAAAACGAAGAAGCAGTTTAAAGGCAGTAGAGAATAAATAATACTAGCAACCTTCACAGGATATCATAATATCCGTCTTACACTGATTCCACTGACTTTGGCAGGCAAGTACTTACCTTGGCAAGAGCAGCAGATGAGGGAGAAAGAAAATGAGATAATGACATGGAGGGTATTGCTCAGTGGCTGGTTGAAGTGAAGGATCACAGAAAGTAGGGCAGCTGGGATGGAAATAAAAGCAGCGGCAGAAGGACCCTGAACAAACTGAGTATTCAAAAGACTGATAAGTTTCTTGTTAAAGACCACTCCTGATACTCCCTATTTCAGCAGTTCCCAAACTCTGTTTACACAGTCTTAGCATCTCAGCATCTTCACAGCACATGAAAACAACATGAAGGCAAAAACCACACAAATTTAGTTTTGTTTATTAAATAGTCCAAACGACTTGCCATAACAGCTTAACTCCTGTTGGACACTACACAACTTCTCAAACTTTGTAATCACATTGGACACCACCACCTTCATTTTCTGTTAATTTTTGTGATATTTGCCTTTTAATCACAGCAACCATTAAAAGCTCAGCTTCATGAAGATGTCATTGGAAAGAATATAGTGATCTAATAGTAAAACTGTGAAATACCTTGAGCTAGTAATTTGTGTGGCGTCCAACCAATGTGACTGTGATTTTCTCAAAAATTAAAAATATCCTGCAGCACCCCTGTGAGTTCTCTGTGTTGCCCCAGGGCACATCAGTTCACAATTTGGGAACTAGAGCCCTACCCCCACCTCTACCCTCTATTCTCGCTTTATTTTTCTCCACAGTATTTATCACCTTATTTTATTTATGTATTTGGTTTCCCTCCATCAGAATGTGAGTTTCATTGGGGGTGGACTTTTTGTCGTTGATGACTGCTGTATCCCTAGTATCTAGATGCTGGTATATGCAGGTTTTAAACAGGTATTTGTTGAATTAATGACAAGGTACACTGGGAACAAAAAAGTGATTACATTGTTAAGACTTTAACAAAAGCATGAGATGCTGTAATTCATAATTTCAGAACAGTTCTGAATAGAGTAAAAGTTTAAGTGCAGCCATGACATGGTGTTTGAATGAGTAAAAGCGAAAAATGCCAAAGAATCATTAGGCTACTGAATAAGCCAACCACATAGACACTAAGGTCACCTAATGATGGCAAGACTTGAAATAGAGAGGTGTGAGTCAGGTGCCAAAGTACAGGAGGAAGGCGGAAGAATACCCAAAAAGAAAAAGACAAAAAGGAATTCTTAAGTGAGGGAGGCACAGTGATGGACTGAAAGGAACAACAGAACAGGACTCTATGTTATAGTGAATTGTAAAAGGGTTGACGAGTCCCACTTCAAAAGACTACAGAGAAGCAGTGTCTTCACAGGTATTAGGTGTGTATTAGGCAAGATAAAAAAGATAATAAAGAGTCTGAGGCTATAATATTTTTGTTCATGATGAAACAGGGTCCCTGAATGCACAACTAGATTTTAAACTTCTTGACGGCAGGAGTTTTATCTTTTTCATTGTTGTATCCCTGGGGACTGTTATAATATAAAGAGTACATTAATTACTGATTGACTGATTGCCTGATTGCCTGTCTTTCAATGAGAAAAAGATCAACTGACAGATTGACTCAAAGAGGGATGGTACAAAAAAAAAAAAAGAGGGATGGAAGAAAGAGCTAAAGGGCCTAGCAGCCATATACAAAGAGAGTACATGAGACAGTAAACTAGAGAAAAGACATCGGTTTTTAAAGAGCTGACATAAATGCAATTGTATATGAAAAATGATCACTTAGAATCTCAGTGTAAACATCCATAAGTGTCTTAGTTTGTTTGGGCTACTATTACAAACTACCATAGACCATGTGGCTTAGAACCAGAAATTTATTTCTCATAGTTCTGGAGGCTAGGAAGTTCAAGATCAAGGTGCCAGCAGATTCAGTATCTGGTGAGGGCCTCCTTTCTGGCACAGATGGCCATCTTTTCACTGTGTCCTTATGTAGTAGAAGAGGCAAGAGATCTCTCTGGGAACTCTTTTATAAGGCGACTAGTCCCATTCATGAGGGCTGCACCATCCTAACCTAATAACCTCCTAAAGCTTCCACCTCATAATACCATCACATTGGGGATTAGGTTTCAACATACATATTGAGGAGACACAAACATTTGACCATAACAATAACTAAAGAGACAACTCATTTTTGCTTTTGTAATATTTTTTAAAATTTGCAAACATTTTATGATGTGAATGGGTTTATTAAGTGTAAGTAAAATTTATGAAAGTATTTTAAATCTCCTTAACCACTAGGCAATAAATAAGATTCTCAAAGTAACTACAAATTATTTAAGTGGTAATCTGTTATTAACAAACACTGTAGAAATGTATTATACTTCGTATAATCTATAACACAAATGATAGTACAAATACTGAATTTCAAAGCTTCTCTTTAACCTTTCATTGAGAATGGACAATGACTCAGAAAGAGGACACATTAGAATAATAATCATGTATGTATTATTGAAGTAGAAATGATAAAAACTTTCAGAAAGACAATGTATTTAAATAACCTCGTTGAAACTCTACATCTATCATTATCACTACATACTTATCTGATGAGGTTAAAGAAAAGCCACAGGCCAAAGCACAAACAAGAATAGCATTTAAACTGAATTTACATGTAAAAAATTTTTCAACCAAATTCCAGAAGTTTGTCCATTTCAGAGCCATTCGTTAGTCCAAAAATCAAATTCCATCCAGCAAGTACTGTTATTCCAATAATGTAGTTTTCCAACTGTCTAGTAGTGATCCTGAGCCACACATTGCATCCAAAAATAAGAGTATTTCATTAACACCAGGCATTCTCATTACTTCAAAGCTGAATAAATTTTATAAACCAATGATACTTAAAATAAGGGGTTCTGAATTTTACATGTTTTGTTAAACTTTATATAGACTAAAATTTTGGTTTTCTAGACTCAGTAATATTAAATTGCCTATTAGGTTTAGTGGCTTCTTGCATCAGCTCCTGCAACTGTCCAATTTGTTCATCACGAAAGTCATTAAGTTTTTCTTCTGAGAGAGAGGTGCCAAAACATGCCTTTTCATTTGAATTTTGTCTGTTTTTGACAGTTTGTTGCCATAACACTGCTGCATACATCTAGTAAAAAGAGAAAGAAAAATAAAGGTTATAGATATAAAATTAAAGCAATATCTGTGCTCACTTATTTAATGTTAAGGGACTTAAATTCTAATTCAAGTCCATCACTAAATCTCATTTTGTTAAGAAAATACAATCAATATACTTGTGTCTTTACAGTTCAGCAATGATTTCAAATATATCTTATTTTTAGCACTTTAAGAGTTTTAACCTGAAAATCAGTGGGATGGGAGGCCCATGCGTAGACTTCAGAAGCATGCATAAACCACCCAAACCCATATGAAAAATTGTGTGTACATAAATATGCACATACTTCTAGGGCCATGGGTCTTACAGGCTTAAAAGTGAGTCTCAAAATTCATTAAGTTTATTCCCATGACTTTAACTTAAACCGTAATTTAAAACACACTAGAGAGAAAGATAGTTTTTAAACCTTTAAGCCTTCAATATTCAACAACCATCTTTGTCAGAAAAAACTACATTTTTCGTGTTGCAATTTTACTGTTATTTAGGCGACATGTTCGGCCTCATATTACAACTATCCTTGTCTGCCCAAGTGCCACTTTTCTGAAGCAGACTCACTCAATTTAATCAGGCAGGAAGTATCGTATTTTAGTTCATGAACTTAAAGATTATATGCACACTATAGATACTGAACTGCTTAACTCTGGATAATGATGCTCCTCAATCTGATTTGAAATATCTAGGTTGCTTATAATTGCTAGATTGCCAGCATCATCAAAGCAGTTTTAATTTGAATCCCAAACCTTCGCTTGTACTGGAAATATTTCCTCCATGTTTTCTAGAAATTCATTTCATATAGCAAAATAAAAACATTTTACACAACCTAAGCTTTATCAATTCCCCTTCTAAGTATATGCCTCAAAGCAGGGTTTCCCAATCTTGCAGTGTTAAGATTTTTGGATAATTTGGATAATTCTGAGTTGTGGGTTGGTGGATAGGAGTCTGCTCTTGCACTGAAGGATGTTTAGAACACAGAGAAGGTAATGTGAAAACGAAGACAGAGCTTAGAGTGATGTGGCCACAAGTCAAGGAATCCTGCGTTCACCAGAAGCTGAATGAGACAAGGGATAGATTTCCCCTAGATCCTCCAACATCTTGATTAGGCCCCAGACCTGTGAGAGAATAGATTTCTGTTGTTTTAAGCCACTGTGTTGTGGTAATTTGTGCCACATGAAACTAACACACAGTGAACTACAGAAACACAGTCTTAAAGTCTTATAGAAAAAACTAAACTTCATGCTATGCTAACAACTTAAATTTGTACTAAAAACCCAAGAAAGTGTGGCTTGCTAACTCTGTTTCACACTGAGTTTTTAAAAGGGCAGAGGACCTATAGTACCGGTTTTTCAGTGACAAATTAGAAATACTGAAAGACTAGCTCTCCTTTCAATGTGCTTTCTAGTTTTCACCTACGTATTAAACTTGTTTATAGTCTGAATCAAATTGATACCACTAAATTTCTGGTAATAAGGCAGAGAGAATCTGTTAGAATGTGATTTTAATGTGTGTGAAAGATAAAAATAAATAGTTTAAATAACTGTTTTCTTAAGTAGTTTAATTTTATTTATAAATTTAAATTATTAAAATTAGTTAAGAGAGTTATTAGCAAACTAATTTCTCTATTGTACATATTTTTAAAGAATAAAAATGAACTATATTAGATTTACCTTTTATCAGCATTTGAAATGAATAAAACTAAACCATTTTAAGAAATAACATAAAAGAGAAACAGATTATTATGTGACTCCTGATTGAAGTACATATCGCCTATATCAAAAAACAACCTGCTCCTAAATGCCTTTACATTTAACTATCAATTTATAGAAAATAAAAGAGATAGAATAAAGTGTTCAACATCACCATGGAAATGCAATCAGCAGATCCAGACTACTAAAAACTACAATCCTAATAAAGGAAAAATAGCAACTTTACAGTCAAGAAATTAGGAAGATACAGCCTTAACCAAATAATTGATCAAGGTAAGCATTGCCAGTAAAAAGTCACATCGCCATCATGTGCCCCCCAATAATTATGCACTGAGAAGGAAGGAAGGGTCTATTAGCTCTGTAGTATTCTTCCCAATAATGCACAACCTCAATCTAATCACAAGAAAACATCAGACAAACCTATATTAAGGGACACTCCACAAAATAACTGACCAGAACTCTTTAAAAGTTTTAAGGTCATGAGAGACAAGGAAAGACCAGGAAAGACTATGCAATTATCACAGAGGAAACTAAGGCGATCTGACAACCAAGTGCAATGTGCAATCTTGGATTAGGCCCTTGAAGACAAAAAGAACATTAGTGTAAATACTGGTGAAACTGAATATATTCTGTAGTCTAGTTAATAGTATTGCATCAATGTTAATTTCTTAGTTTTGGAAACTGTACTATGGTTACTTAAAATGTTAACAAGGGGCGTAGATGGTGAAGGGTATAGGGAACTCTACTATTTTTGCAACTGTTCTGTAAGTCTAAAATTAGCTCAAAATTAAAAGCTAAAAAAATAAAATTAAGATTAACAGGAATATCAATCAACATGAGCTGGTGAGTCACTGAAAGCCAAGAATCAAGAAAAAATCTGTGGATTTCGGAGAGTTCAGACTCTATGTGTACGTAACAGGAATATCAGGGCAGAAAAGCTACTGAAACCATTTATATCTTAAAGAAATACTTATATGTATATAGAAAGAGGTATAAGGATTGGTCAAACTAACTATGGTACATCTATACGAAAGAATACCATGCAACAGGTAAAAAAAAAAAAAATCAACTTGTAGAATATTATGTAAATACGATGTCATTTGTATGTTTTAAAATATATACAAATTTATATGTGTAATAGAATATTCATATACCAAAACAGAAAGCTTGAAAGGATACCCACAAAATTTGGGGGTTAGTCTTTCACATTTGGTTCTGAATACCTCACCTCTGTACTGTTTTGATTTTCTATAATATTATTTAAGTAATTAAAGGGAGGGGAAAGAAAGCAGGGAGGAGAGAGACTATAGGAAAAATTGGGAAATGAGGAAGTTAACTATAGTCTGTTTTTTCATGATCTGTCCTAATATTGTAATTAATTTAAACATAAATATTAACAAAAGAAAATTAAGGTCTTATATGTTTAATCACATATCTAGTATTTGCCCTTCTTTGTTCTTTAAAACAAAATTGCAACTAAATAGCCCAAAAGTAGAGTTAGAAACATTTTATTGTAAGAAATCACAATATATGAAAATCCAAGCTGTCAAGCTCTATAAATAAAAGGATAATCAATTCCTTCACAAAAGGAAATTCATATTCAGAAAAGCATTTATAAACCTAATGGTTTAAAATATTTTGTGAACATAGCATTTTTTGTGTACTGTACAGAGTTTAATTCAAGAAAATGTCTAACTACATAACATCTGTCCTATTAAAAATGTGACATTTTGCTTCATATTTTACATACCATTTCCTTAATAGCATAAAAAATATTTTAGATTAAATCATAAAAATGCTAACACAATTTTTCCACATACTATACGAATTAGTCTGAAGAGCCCATCTTTCTTCTGAATCACATAAATCACATTATAAATCCCCTTACAAGATAGGCACATATTGTGTTGCCATTCTCACAATTTACTGGAAAGCTAAAATGACAGTAATTTTTTATAGTTTGTACTTCTTCAATGTAAATTCCCAAAAAGAAGGACAACTATTAGATCTAGAAAGAAAAAATTACTCCCAAAAGTTATTCAACTAGTATAAGACTATTTAGCAACACTGAACCAACAAATTGAAGTTCGGAGCATTTAGTTAAGCTTTCCCTGGAGAAATTGTTAAAAATGCCATGCCTCCCTGAGGAGCAAAAACAACAAAAACACCCCCACATACAAGACACCTGAAAGTTACTTGAATTACAATAACTAAATTTAAGGATACCTTGGAGGATTTTGAAGCACATCTGTACAAGTTATTAATACAGAATATTTTATGTTATAGAAAAAAAGGAATCTATGTTGGCAATAATAAATTTGATTTCTTTGGCTCTTTTTGACCAGGTTTTATGATTTTCAAGTCACTGATGATAGATTACCCATTTTTATAGCACAGAATATCACCAAATAATAGCCCATGCTATTTCTTAGTCCCCAAACACTTATATCACATTGATTCACAAAATACAAACAAGAATGGAAAGTAACACTACTGTCACCAATAAGTGTATTTCTCAGGTGGCCATGAAGCTGGGCCTCTCTGGAATCAAGTTCCCCAGGTTCTTCTGCCCAGTGCAGCAAACCAAATGCAGGATTCACCTGTGACTCCAGGGATGAGAAAAAAATAAAAGCAAGAACACGGAAGGTTCTTGGCTAAGAAAGTAGTAAAGAAATGTTAGAGAAGACCTGGTTTACAAATACTCTTTATGTTTGTCTACTATAAATTCAGTATGTACTTGACATTGGACATATACAAATCCAACATGTCATATGTCATAAATGAGAAGTCAGTGCAAATAAATAAGCACATTCTTTTTCGTGAAATTCACTCCAAAGTTCCTAGAAACTTACTAATAGTGTTGTATTTAAAGTAAACATATTAAATAACCTATTTTATTTAAAGACAACTCTTCACCATCCAAAACAATATTTATCAAAAAAAAAAAAAAAATACATTTACCTGATCATTTCAAAAACCACTGAGGTAAATGGCCTATTTGTACATTTTTTGCTTGATATGGCAATTTTAATTTGTCTTTAGTGATATAATTTGCATCAATATGTTTTATAATGCTTCATTATGTTATAGATATTGAAATAAATTTATAATAGTATGATCCATTAGCACAGGGTACTGAAAATGGTAAATAAATTTTTAAAAAATCCACATTATCCAGCATTGTAACTAATAAAACATCTTTATTAGTCAGAACTACCAAATGCTACAAGAAACCACGCTTCCAAGATATTACAGGCACAATGTCAATGCCTAATCTGCAAACCCAAGGTACCAGGTCAGATGTCTAATCTTATAAATTTTTATAAAAATCCACATTTAAGATTTTGATATTTTCACTTTATGGAAATATCCAGATCTTCTTTCTTTCTTTTTTTTTTTTTTCCTTTTTTGTCTTTTTTCGTGACCGGTAACGGGATCGCAACCCTCAGTGTCGCGCTCATACTGCAACCGGCAACGGGATCGCAGCCCTCGGTGTTGTGCCCACACCACGCTCAACCAGTGAGCGGACCAGACTCTATATGGGATCCGAACCCTCAGCGGGAGTGCCGCCATGCTCCCAAGCGCCGCACTCTACCGAGTGCGACACCGGGCTGGCCCCAGATCTTATTTCTTACCAATGACGATTTCAAAGTTTATCTTTTCTTTTTTTTTTTGACCGGTAAGAGGATTGCAACCCTTGGCGCGGTGTCACCTGCACCGCGCTCAGCCAGCGAGCACACTGGCCATCCTTATAAAGGATCCAAACCCGCGGCAGGAGCGCCACTGCACTCTCAAGCGCTGCACTCTCCCGAGTGCGCCACAGGGCCAGCCCAAAGTTTATCTTTTCTAACTCAGTGGTTCTCAAAGGTTTTGGTCTCAGAATTCTTTTACATTCTTGAAAAACTGAGTTTTTGTTTATTGAATTATATCTATCAATATTTACCATATTAGAAAATTAAAATGAATTTTTTAAATAACTCACTGAAAATTCATTCATTACTCATGAATTCATAAACACTGCATTTATACGAGAAATAGTTTTATTTTTTAAAAGACCTATCAGAAGAGTGGCACTGTTTTATCTTTCAGCAAATCTAATTAATCTGCCTTACAAAAAAGACAGATGAGTTCTCATATCTTTTATGATATGTAATTTTGATTCAAGTATATGAAGAAAATATAGCCTCACATTGATAAGATAATTGAAAAGGGAGGAGTATTTTCTTAACTTTTTCTAACTATGAATATTTTTCTACAATGCTATACCAAAACCGAGTAAGTGGCAGTTTCTAAATGGTTAGCTGCAATGTACCATATCAATGAACTTTTCCTACTCTATTACATTAAAATTCATTGTTCTATCTTGTACCTCATATTGATCTTTTATGCATACATAATTCTGTAATCTCATGCACTGTTCATTTGGAAACTTAGCTCACTGGGTTATGCCAATCTTCTAAATGCTGACATATTATGCAATATCAAACATATTTGTTAATATCATCACTGATCAAATAAGAAAAAGCTTTCAGTGCTGGGAACTGTCAAGTTTACAGCGGTGGATATAAGTCTTCTGAACTTCTAATTTGAGCTTTCAAGTGAAAATTTTACCTTTGGCAATAAACATGGTGGGTTATTTTCCTTGAAGTGACAGGTTCACTCTATTCATTTTTGAAAAAATGTCTGTAAATACCCAAGTCGGAATAACAATTATTTGTCAGTTTTTCTTCCAGGTACAAATGTTGTAAAATGAAAAAAGTAATTAATTTAGCTTGTAACTCATATATCTGTACCAGTGCTTTTACTCAAGAGAGTCATTGTATTTTGATAGGAAGCAGAAGTGCTTTCTGAGTACATCCCATTTCTTCACATGGAATTTTAGAAAGACAAGTACTCAAAGGTCAACATTTAATAAAATTAATAATCTTTCCTGTCTCATCAAGGACATTCCCAGACAAAATTGGCCTTTTTAAAAAACTGTGAGTGCAGTTTAAAATGCAAAAACGACGTGGACCACAGCCTGGGTTTGTGCTCAGGTGTCAGCATTTTACCCACCATTGGTTTTGCATCAGCAATTGCAATTCCAGATCACAGCCTTTCCCAAAGTATCTTTCATGAACCTCTACTCCCACTAAATGTTCTTCCTTAGGTAAAAAGAATCTCTGCTTCGGTGTACAGTCATGTGCTGCTTAACAATGGGGATGAGTTCTGAGAAGTGCATCAAGGTGATTCTGTTGTAGGGCAAAAGTGTACTATGAAAGGGAAAAGCAATGCATTTTCCTATTGTACACACTGGCCACTAGTTGCATGAGCATGGGCCCTCCAATTATACTACTAAGTCATTCTGTGCCTCACTTTCCTCATCTGTTAAATAGGGATTAGACTAATACCATCCCCACAAAGTTATGAAAATGAAATTACAGGTAAATATTTTACCTGGCACTCAGCAACCACTCAGTGAGTGCTAACTATTATTAACTATAATTTTGCTGTGGGAAGAGGTAGGAATCACTTAAAAATGTAAGAATTTTAAAGTAGACAACAACTCTTTCACTTGGAATCAGACTTAATGTGTCAAATGCTTGGCTTTCTGTCTTAAAGTCTGAGCTACTGTTGGGAAGTTCACCCCATGGGTAAGCTAGACACTTCTCCTCAATAAATTATATAGTAGGTTTGTTTACAACAGCATCACCACAAACATATGAGTAATGTGTTGAGCTATGACATTACAAGAGCTACAATATCACTCGGTCATAGCAATTTTTCATTATAATTTTATGGGACCACCATTGTATATATGGTCTTTCACTGACCAAAGTGTCATTATGCAGTACATGACTATATTTGAAAAATGCTGCATACTATATTCTGTCTTAGAGATTAACTCTATTCATTAGTATATTGAAGGTTTCAAAAGCACCAAAGCGAAAGAAAAACTGTAAAACAATTTAGTGCAATGCTCCAAAAACACATCTACAGAACCTCTTTAGTGAAGAGATTTTTCAAAGCAAAAGAAAACACTACTAGAAACACAAAATGTCACCTTCACAAAGAAAATTTCAACTTGCCTCACAGAAGAGCCACTCTACTTTCTGACTTTATATTTTCTTTCATTAAATGCTAACAATAAATGCCAATTATCTAACAGCTATAAGGATTTAACAAAAATAAAATCTATAAAAAAAAGATGAATAAAGTATTTACATAATTTATTATTATTATTATTATTTTGTCTTTTTTCGTGTCCGGCAACGGATCGCAACCCTCAGCGTCACGCCCATACCGGACCGGGACCGGCAACGGGATCGCAACCCCCGACGTCGCGCCCGCACCTCGCTCAGCCAGTGAGCGGGAACTGGTCTGTATGTGGGATCCGAACCCTCGGCAGGAGCGCCGCCGCGCTCCCAAGCGGTGCACTGTAGCAGTGCGCCAGGAGCGCCGCCGCGCTCCCAAGCGGTGCACTGTAGCAGTGCGCCAGGAGCGCCGCCGCGCTCCCAAGCGGTGCACTGTAGCAGTGCGCCAGGAGCGCCGCCGCGCTCCCAAGCGGTGCACTGTAGCAGTGCGCCACTGGTCCGGCCCCCATAATTTCTTTTTAGGAGAAAACAAATGTTAAAATGTGAGAAGATGCATGGCCAACTCAATCAGATATGAAATGAATGATATAAAACAATTGGCAAAGAGGCAAAATTATTATTGGCATATAATTAATCAAGAAAACCTAAAAATATTCATTAAAAACATTATAATAAGAAAGTTCAACGAAATTATTACCATAATTAACAGCACCACAATCAACAAAAAAACTTAAAATATCCAGTGATATTTGGAAAACTTGACCAATTTTAGAATCATTCAATAATAGTTAGAAAAAAATAGAGATATATGTCTCTAGATAGAAACACTAAATATGTAGAGATGTTAAATTCTCCTCAATTAATAAGGATTTCAACCCAATCATAATAAAAAGAAATAAAGATATTAAATTCAGGATGATGGTATCTCTGGGTGAAGGGAGGGGAGTAGGGGAACATAGACTGGGATAAGTTACAGATGTATATTATAAAATCTAAAAACAAAGTATTATAGCTAAGACGGCAACAAAGATGATAAAAAAAAAATCATAAAAAAGCTCCATTTTGTACTTTATCTACTAGAGAAGTTATCTTTATTTGCTCATGTGCTTACATGTCTCCAAAATTACTACCACAAATATTAACCTCTACCCCTATGTTCATAACACCTAACAAGTCAAGGACCCAGAGCTCATAACCTGGGTTCTCCACACCCAAATCCAAATTCCCACAAAAGAGAATATGGTTAAAGCCTCTGCTAGGTGTCCATTCCACAACCAAGTATTTTTGACAGGGGACAAAATAATATGCCTACTTACTTAGAAGGGGTTATGAAAGTAGACTTTTTGAAAAAGGATGTAGACAGGTTCTCTATATGTAGAGGCAAGGAGAAAATAATTGTCAATTATATATGAAAAAAGAGAAAAAGGAAAGGAATTCAGCAATATTGGGGAATACGGCTGCTATAAATGGCACAATGTAAATACTCTAAACATAGATTATAAATATTGACATTTAAAAAAAGCTAAAATCACCACAGGCAAATGAGCAGAACAACATAAAGTGACAATTCAGAAAAGACGATATGCCAACAGATAACAAAAATATGAGGGAAAAGAGTCTACTTTTCAAAGAAATACAAATGAAATAAAATGAAACACAGAGATAACCAATTTTTAAGACTATTGGATTTACAGTTTGTTTTGCTCTTTGGCTAATATTCCAGGCTTGGGACAATGATGTGAGATGAGTTACATACTACTAAAAGGAGTAAAAATTAACAATTTCTAGAAAGAAGTTTAGAAAACATTTAAAGAGTTTCCAATCTTTTAAATACCCTTAAGTTCGGTAATTCTATTTCACAGAACTTATCCTTAATATATCAGAAATTTTTATTATGATTTTATATAGTGGAAATCATTATAATACTACAGTAGTAAAAACTGAAGCTAACTTAAATGTCCAATAAAAATAAGTTGCTTTTAATATGATGGTATTTTTATATAAAGGCTTTTAAGCAACATGATAAAATACTCACATTAAGTAAAATAAAATCAAACCTCAACTTTGTATCATAGAATCTATATATTATGTGTGTGTGTGTATAGGCATGTTTGTAAGTATATAAATATATATGTATAGATATAAAAATAATAGAATGTAAAAGGTATCTGAAAGAATCATGGATGATTTTATTTCAACTTTTTTTAAGTTTCCAAATGTTCAACAATAAAATACAAATTTTTATTAAACATGGAATATACACAAGGATGGTGATAGTATGTTTTTCTTTAAAATTTTATCAAATATTTATCAATCAACACAATTTTAGTGTTCTAGTTTTTTTTAACTTATGTTAATGGAATGATATTTCATGTATTCTACTACTTGTTCCTGAGATTCATCCATACTGATCCTTATAACTATAGATCACTCACCCATTTTAACTGCTGTGTGGTATTCCTTCTTATAAGTATACCACAGTTTATCCATTTCCACTTACAGTTATGATAGAATAACAGGGACCTTATTTACCCTCTGTCTGAAACAACCAAAAGGCTGAATACAGCAACTGTTTTCAGACATTATACAACAGGCAGAGCAGGATAATGATGTCTGAGAACAGGACGGAGCCTAATACTGTGCTTGAATTGAAGAGATAAAGTGTGAATTCAGCAGGGCCAATTTCACTAGAAATTGTGGAGCCCAGGTTGGAAAGGATAAAACTGCACAGAAAGTATAAAACTGTACAGAGAATGAGCTCCAGAATTCTTCAGAAAGTTCTCCTTAACTCCTCAGCTGAGTACTAATCAATACATTTGTGTGAGCAAACTATCAAAGGATGAGGAAAGAACCATGGAAAAGAACAGGCAGAACAATCTGCAGAGATCAGATAGGGTCTCGAATAGTTTATATTCACGTAAGCAAGAATGGAAAAATCTTATTATACACAGAGCATTGGGTAGAGTATTCAGAAGAGTACTGCCTCAGTAATGGGGCAAAATTAGCTCTAAACTAAAAGTTGCTCATCCCACCAAACAAAGCTTTAAAAGGCCCCCAAAGATTGACTGTTTCTAAATAATTTAACTGTTCCAGAACAAAACTCAAGAATATTTAAAACAATTTAGAATATCTAGCAATCTTTGCAAAGGTGCAAAGGTAACATTCACAATGTCTGACATCCAAGCAAAAATTACTAAACAATGCAAAGAATTAGGAAAAGACAAACCATAATGAGGAAAAAATCCCATCAACAGAAACAGACCCAGAAATGGCACGAATGATAGAATATCCTTAGACAAGAACATTTAAACAGTTCTATAGACTAGCAATGAAAAACTTAAAACTGAAATTTTAAAAACACTGTCATTTACAATAGCACCAAATACATAAAATACATGGGTATAAACCAAACAAAATTTGTAGAAGTTCTACATACTGAAAACTACAAAATACTAATGGAAGATATCAAAGATTACAAGTAAACAGAGAGATATACCAAGTTCATGGGTTGGAAGACTCAATACTGTTAACATGTCAATTCTCTCCAAACTGATTCACAGATTCAGTACAGTCCCAATCAATATTCCAGCAGAGATTCTACATAAATTGACAAGTTGATTCAAAAATATATATATATGGAAAGCCAAAGGAACTAGAATAGTCAAAACAGTGCTGAGAAAGAACAAGTTAGTTAGTAAACTCAACGTGATTTTAAGTCTTACAATAAAGCTACACTAATCCAGAAAGGGTGGTACTGGCAAATGGACAAATAAACAGAATAATTGAACAGAACAGAGAACCCAGAAATAGCCCCACACAAGTACGGCCGACTAATTTCTGACAAAGGTGTAAAAGCATTTCAATGGAAAAAGGATCATTTTCAACAAACAATGGTAAAACAACTGGATATCCATATGCAAACAAGTGAAACTTAATGTATAGCTCATATCGCATACAAAAATTAACTCAAAATGGGTCATATATCCAAATGTAAGACAGAAATTATAAAACTTATAGAAGAAATCATAAGATTACATTTTTTGATCTTGCATTAAGGAAAAATTTCTTAGATGACAACACTAAAATCTACATAAAAAAATAAACTGGATTTAATCAAAATTAAAAATTTTTGCTTTTCTAATGACATTGTTAGGAAAATAAAAAGGCAAGCCAAAGACTGGGCAAATATATTTGTAAAGCAAATATCTGACAAAAAGCTTGTATCTAGACTATATTAAAAATTCTTATAATAATAAAGAGACAAACCAAAAGGGTGGTGGTTTAAAATATTTGAATAGATACTGTACCCCAATTATAATGGCTAAAATTTAAGGGGGGGAAATATGGATAATACTAAGTGTCAACAAGGATACAGAACAACCAGAACTCTCAAACACTGCTGGTGGCGATGTAAAATGGTACTACCACTTTAGAAAACAGTTGGATGGTTTCTTAAAATGTGAAAGAAATGATCCAGCTATTTCAATTCTAGGTATTTAACCAAGAGCAATAAAAGGATATGTCTACACAAAGACCTGTATGTGAATGCTCACAGCAGCTTTATTTGTAATAACCAAAATTGGAAACAACCTAAATTATCCAACACTTGGTGAATGAACAAACAAATCATGGTATGGCCATATATGGGATACTAATTAACTACAACATTAATGAATCTCAAAAATTATTATACAGAGTGAAAAAAGCAAGACAAAAACAAGTACTTAAGTGTATGATACCATTTATATAAAATTTTAGAAAATACAAACTAGACATATACGCCAAAACTCACGCAAGTGTACACTTTAATATGTACGGTTCACTGTACATCAATGATACCACAGTAAAGCTGTTAAGTTTAAAAAAAAAAAAAAGAAAGAGGAACTAGCCAGTGTCTCTCCTTACCTATTCACTACTCACATGTTGATGCCACCTTGGAGGGGTTAGAGGAGGTCTAACAGGAGGTCGCCAGATAGGCAGTGGCCTTGAGTAACAGCCCACATTCCCAGTACAGGTACCTAGTACCAAAGGGAGTAGAACAGACCTTATTCTCAAAGAATCAGGGTGGTTTCTTGTGACCTGTTTCCTGATTCCCTGAAGGACCAGCTCAAAGGGATTGCCTTTATCTTACCTGATTCAGAACTCTCCCAGTACTGAGGGGGCTACCCAGGGGACATTTATCAAAAACAGCTAAGGCAAAGGTACTAGTTAGTCACTGCTGCCTGGAGCAAGGGATAACTGGGGGGGCAGACAACAGACTAATTAAAAAAAACTAGAGATGCTAATAAATGAAATACTCTGGGGAGTAAGGACTTTGAAAAGTACCCACATACTTCTGGGAATCTAAAGGGTCACACACATGGGCACATGTCTAAAATGTTGAAAGAATTTAAATTCCAGTGTGACTGCATAGGGAGGGCCCCCCCAGAACTGCCTGAACAAGAACATCTACAGTGTACTATTCAAGAGCAAGACAGAAATTTTTGTCATATTAAGCCACCTAGACTTTGAGATTATTCGTTACAGAAGCTGGTACTAATTACATGATTAATACAGACCTGGAATCCAAGTAACCTAGAAGACATTCATGCTATTTTGCTGGATAATAATGAAGAATTGTTTATTTAAAAAAAAAAAAAGAGTGACTTCTTTATATGTTCTGCTCAATTAGGATCTCAGCAAGTATATTTTCTTTATATTGTTCAGTTACTAACAAAAACACTAAAAACAAAAACACAAAAATAGATTGTTTACATGTGTATACATTTTTTCAATAAATTATTTTGAGTAGTACATGTTGGCCACCTCCACCAAATCTTAAATTTCATAACACAAACCTCTAGAAGATGAAATTACACACACTCAAATTTAAGATTTTTAGAATATATTTTATAATGTGAGTTTTACCTGAGTGAAACAGTTTTAGCAATATTTGGGAGCAGTAACTGTGAAAATAACTATGGACAAGTTTCAAGCTAAAACTGAATATACAACAGAGCCAATACAAATCTATTTAAAGTGTATTCAAATCGATGTGCCTTATCATTCTTCTGAATGATAAGGCCTCAGATGAGGAATATATAAGAGGACAGCCCTGAATAATAAAAGAGAATATTTTGAAACAATGATGATAAGGTAAAGTAACAAATGCGAAAACAAGCAATTTTTAATAGTTTAACTGGAATGACCAAAGCCCTAAACCTGCATTTATTTTGGATACATATATTTTTAAACAAACAACAGCAGCTTCATAAAATGCTCTAAAACATATACCACACAAAAAATGTATGAATTCAGAAAGCAGCATCTCAAAAAAAGTCAGACATAAAATAACTTGGAGCATGTTGCCATATGCCATGCTAAAAAGTACCATATTATTTCTTCACCTCATAGTAGCATTAAAATGCCAGTTAACCACATTTTGCCATTTACCACTCTAATTTAGAGATTCAGGATTTTGTATTATTTAATGTGCATTCAATTTTCTGAATGATAAAGTAAGTAAACAAGTCTATAAATGCTGAAGTAAGGTAACACTAAAGTAGATTATAGCCTAAATGCAAATAGTACATGTTTTCCTTAAAAAGATAATAAATGCCCAACCAAACCTCTCCCCCCCCCAAAAAAAAAAATAAAAACTGCATCATTAACCAGTACATATCTGAAGTGTAATAACATGAGGAAGCACAGATTGTTGAAGTATCACTTTACAGAGAATCTATCAGCTGGACTCAATTAAGAATCTGTCAAAAATGCCTAAAGATGTATGCCTCACTTTATAATAACTTTGAAAAAGTTGCATGAATCAAAATTTTACAAGTGGAAGTATTTTAGATGAATTACAAAATAAAATGGTTTGTTCCTAAAAACTGTTAAATTTAAAAACCTATTTGGTAAGAAAATAATTAGTCCTAATTAATTACAGTTTATGTTCTAAAGACTGGGTTTCCTTAAAGTGATCCTAGTGTATATTATTTTTTAATTATATTTTTCCAACGATACAGCCCCTGTATCTTCCTATTTCAAAGAATTACCTATAAATACGGGAAAACTAAAGTGTTTATAAAATGAGAAGAAAAGGAGATTTTAAAAAAAGGCTGAAAGCACTCAAATTCTACATTCCTAGAGAATATAAATGTCAGTCTCCTAGAAGTACTCTCTCAATTAACCTACCCCCCAAAAGAAAATTGTTAAGATAGGTAATCTAAGGAGGGCTGGATTTCTATAAGGATTCCCAGGGTCTAACTAACTGGAATGTAGAAACCAGTATATATCCATCTTGTTTGTCAGGAAATAGAAAGGAACAGTTATAAAAAGAATAAAATGTGCAAAGGAATAGTAATTTGAGGAAGTCTGGAGAAAATAGAAAAGAATCAATTTAGGAAGCCAGCACAATGACCTCTGAAGTTCTTTTAGTTCTCCATTAGACCATCTGTCTCCAGAGTCAGATGTGTGCACCACAAGGATACAGGAATTACGAACAGCAAAGCAATCTACTGGGATAAGGGGGGAAAATATTAGAATTTCTATCTAAACTTTTTATTTAAAAAATAAGAGAAGTTTAGTTTTATTAAATGGTGCTAAAAGGAAATGACCTGAGCCATGAAAAGACATGGAGGAACCTCAAATGTGTATTATTAAGTGAAAGAAGCCTAGAAGCCAATCTGAAAAGGCTACATTCTATATAATTCAAACTATATGACATGCTGGAAAAGGCCAAACTACAGAGACAGTACAAAGATAACTGGTTGTGAAAGGTGAGGGCTGAACAGAGCACAGAGGAGTTTTAGGACAGTGAAAATACTCTGTATGTACTATAATGATGGATACATGTCATCATACATTTGTCCAAAACCACAGAAGGTTTACCACCAAGAGAAAATCCCAATGTAAACTATGAACTTTATGTGATAATAATGTGTAAATGTACTTCATCAATTATAACAAATGTAGCACCCTGTGGGGGATGCTGGTAATGGGGGAGGCTATGCTTGTGTGGGAGCAGGAGTTATATGGAAAATCCCTGTATCATCATCTTAATTTTGCTGTGAACGTTAAACTACTTCAAAAAAAGTCTTGGAAAAAAAAAAACAAAATAACAAAATTAGTTACCTGAAAGCTGAATTACATGTCCATCAACAAAAACATTTAAACAACTTTTAACATGATCTGAGCTTATATTATGGCCAGCTATGCAACAGCTTGGATTCTTCCACAAAACACAGAAAATCATTTTCAAATGTAGAAATGATAAAAGACATTTACTACTTCAGTTACAGAAATATTCTTAGAAAATCATGAGGAAAAAGATTAAAAAGATATTTTACAAATAGTGAAAAATCTTCAGTTAAGTCATCAAACAATTATCCATAAAATACAAGACCATTCTAACCAATGTATTTTTCAACATATCATTCTGAACTTCCATTTTCAAATCAATTTTCTTTATGTGGTGTATACTCCTGACATAAAAAGAGTCCCTTATATCACAGCTTTAGTTTTCTTACCTCTTCCTCTACATTGTCAAGTTTCTTGAGGCCCCAAATCATATACTAAACAAATCCTTGAACCTAATAGGTGCACAATAAATATTTGTTAAAGAAAACATCAATTTCATTAAAATCTGTTTTTCGTTTCTTTAAATACATGGCAACTATAAGCCATTACAGTATACTGGTATAAAAGGACAGACAAGATGACAAATAATTCCCTCCCACTAATCTCCCATACATAAATACATACATACATATATATTCATCTCTTTTTAAAATGAAAATTGGCGGGGGGAGAAGGAGGGAGGAAAAGGAGGAATTGGTAAAGGGACACAAAAATCAACTACATTGTATATTGATAAACTAAAATAAAAAATAAATACAAAAAAAATGACACGAATCACCATAATTAGAGATTTATCACCTGAAAAGATACCACAGAAAAACAACAAATGGATTACTAGACATTTAAAAAACAGTGACATGCTAAGGGGTCTTTATTTAAATATAACGGAACACATCAGGAATAATGCAAATGTAAAGTATACTGAGATGCAAAAAGCTGCAGGAGGAACATAACAAGCTTAAAAGCTATAGACTATCACAAGAAACCAAAATTAAAGAGTGTTATAATTTGGTACTCCTTAAATGGTAGAAAATCTAAAACATAAAAGTCTGTATACCCTAAGGAAACAGTGGGCTGAAGACATAACTTCTCATCATGAGTATATTTTCTTCCCCCTTGCACTTTTATAGTGATTTTAAAGTTTCAAGTGCTCACATATATATTTTATATATATACGAGGTATGGCTATCTTAAAACAAGACAGCTATACATGAATTTCTTAAGCAAAAACTTCTATTGTTGAGGTTCAAGTTAACTTTACATGCATGACACAATCTATTACTGTGATTATTATGGAAGAATGCCAGCTTCAGAAACATACAATGCCTTCAAGAAAAGCAAACCATGATAGCAAGGTTTTAAAGAAAAAAATATTCATGACACTTGTTAAAACAGTAAGGTAGACTTCATCCTGGACTATAAAGCAATAGATACAGGGACTACTGCAATGGGGTTTTGCAGTAGGGGAGAGATAGCGCTCAACGCATAATACAAAGAGGAAAAGTGGAAATGAACAGCCAAAGAGCAGAGTGGGGGGGTCAGTGGATGGAAAATTACTAAGATGGTAGGGTAATTCTTTGCTAAACTGACCTACCAGGATTCTTGCAGAAGGCAGAAACCAAAGTGATCAAATATTACCAGGGGGATGATGGAAGATAGGGAATCCATCAGATTTCAAGGGTGATCAGTTATCGAGGGTAGGGGATTATGGCTAAATCAACTTGACGGTATTCTCGCTAAAACTGGGCTCTTGAAGGACATGTGCAATGGAGTCTAGCTGGGCTTAGAAGAGCCCAACTAAAGTTTGGTCAAGGAGAAAATCCTGGTCAAATGCCAAAACTGAACTTACTTGGACAGACCTTCAAAAACAGAAAATGATGGGGGGACGAAGGAACGGATTTTCTGGAGTTCTTTTGGATGGAAGAATGGCCTAGCCCACTACAGCCAACAAAAATTACTGACTACACATAAAGTCTGCCATGAATCCACACTGTGACACAGAGCTGAATTCAGATTAGCTACAGACATAAGATGACCACTCCAGGATGCAGGGTCCTTCCAGAAGCCAGCTGGTCCCTTGAGCTCAGTGGAACATTTACACCGTTATTTCTTAAGAGTGCTATGTTGGTGGCTGTAACTAACTTTTCACATCAGAAGGCCAATAATTCTTTTAGGTTTAGATTTATTTTTATAAGGGTATAAATGTCTTGCCAGGTCTAATTTGTTCATGTAATACTTTCTATCAAGTGGGTCTGAAGTAAATGTTCTTCTAATTTGAAAGAGAAATTAAGGAACAAATAAACTATGAAACATGGCAAGGGTGAAACAGAAATTAGCGGACAGAGTAAAGAACTAAAAACTCTTGACTAAATTTAATATTTTATTCATAAAACTATCTAGCATACCATTTCCCTAACAAAACTATTATTATCAAATCAAATTAAAATGCATAATAGTAGAATCCTGGTTTATACAGGATCGTCCTAGTTTACAACTGCTGTCTTGACATGTCATTCAGTTTAAAAATTATCCTGACTTTTCTTCACTTTTTATCTAAGTATTAACAGTTGCAGTCGACAGCTGAGATGGTATTGGCATACCTCCACTTTGTACTTCCAGCTTCAGCTATACTTTAGTAGAACGTAAGATGCAACAAACACAAATTCTCAATTTAATAAGTGATTAAATCTGGAAGATGACTATTATAACCCTTATCTTTTTCTCTATCCTTTCCTGATTCAGTGTAACTAACACCTTCCTTTCAAGGACAGTACACAAGGCCTGGTTGATGAACTAAATGCACTCAAACACAAACAGCTCCAGATATATAACTCCTTTTGGTCTAGAATAGAATAATCAAATAAGTATTTGACTCTACAGTGCCTACCAGTTACTTGATCTACCAGACAGTTATGCTCTGGTCAGTGTTTCAGCCTTTAAAATATACCAAGCTGCCATTAAGCAAACTGAGTAGAGAACATGGGAAATTACAGGTTAGGTAACTGTGAAATATGTAAAGAAAACAAAGTATATAGAGAGTTAAGGCAATATAGAGAGAATTTGTTTCTACTGCAGTGGTTTTGTAATTTAATATACGGTACAAATCTAAAAATATTTATTTGGTAATGCTTTTTATTTTCTAATTAACTCTTTTTGCACCAATCAGCTAAAATAAATAGTGTATCTTGAATGAAAAATTAAGAGTGGAATGTCCATTTCTCACAAAACCTTGATGATAAACAGGCAACATGAAGACTACTACAATATTACTGACCGCATGAAAATCAGAAAACACAAATATACTGATTATGCATCAGCATCTACCTTAAAAGTTATCTTGAATTATTGTAAGATTGTACATGGAGACAACATGTATAGCTACAGATAGTATATTTACACATTACACTGAGAAGGCACAATTTTTTTCAATTAGATCAAATCACTAATCATGTAAATTAATTTCACTCATTTTTATTCCAGATTATCTTGTGCACATATTAAAGTAAATCAATAGTTGTTAAACTGTTAGCTAAAAAACTTTGCAAAAAGTTAAGTGCAGTTAGCTTTATATCAGTTATAGCAGATGCTTCAAATAGAAAACCAGCTAAATTAAATCTAGTAATAGCTTGATTTCTTTATCAAATTCATAGAATCAAAATAAAGGTATTGCAAATTCACTCTTTTAAAGGTGAAACATCTGATGTTATTATTACTGCTACTGTAAATTAAGTTAAAAAAAAACTTTAGCATTGAAGATAAAATGATTTGTTTTTACAGTAATAATATGAATACAAAATTTGGTGGAGCAGAGTGCCAAGGTAAGAAACAATGTTCTTATTAAATTTGGAGACCCTTAAAGAAGGAATGCACTTGGAGCTAGTTGTGGTGAGTAAATAATTCATAACCATGCCCAAACTGTGATATTCTAATCATCAAAACAGAACCTGTTGTCCAACTGACACCTTCTTAAAAATCTGTAGTTTATACAGTAAGAATAATCTATAAAATTTTTGGAACAAGACTGCTATTAACTACAAGCACTTCAATATGACAGTGTGAACTTTCCCTTTGTGTTGCCTATAATGTACAGATTCTAGAAATATTGGAGCATTTGCAGAACAAATTTGTAAATCAAACTAAGTGTCTTACAATGATATTAAAATTTTTAATAAACTGGTCCCCTAAGTTTTGGTTGCATTTTGTTCAAATCAGTAGGAATCAAAGAATGAATAAAGAAACAAAAACCTTAACTTTTAATAGAGGGTATTTTTTTGAAAGCAAAGCTTGTAGACTGGAAGTCTGAAATTTACTGCTAGAAATAAACAATAAGTTAAATTATTAGAGCACAAACAGTGTACAATACTTAATTCTGAAACTGTATAATTACATATCTATTTCAATGTCTGGGCTTCTTTGCTATCTCAACACCTATAGAAAGATAGTTTTGTCTATTAATCATAAAGTGTAACTTTGAAAAAGACTTAACGGCAATTAACAAAAATTTAAAAATAAAACCATATTGCAAAATCAACATGCTTCAGGAAAAAAAGGTGACGGTTAGAGTAAACCAACGATATGAAAAATATCTATAATGAGAACTACAAACCACTGCTGAGAGAAATTAAAGAGGACATAAGAAGATGGAAAGATATCCCATGCTCTTGGATTTGAAGAATCAACATTGTGAAAATGTCCATACTACCCAAAGTGATATACAAATTCAATGCAATCCCCATCAAAATTCCAATGACATTTTTATCAGAAATGGAAAAAAATTATCCACACATTTATGTGAATAACAAAAGACCATGTATAGCCAAAGCAATTCTGAGCAAAAAAAATAAAGCAGGAGGCATAACACTATCTGACTTCAAACTATACTACAAAGCTATAATAACCAAAACAGCATGGTACTGGCATAAGAACAGAAACACTGATCAATGGAATAGAATAGAGAATTCAAAAATCAACCCACACATCTACAGCCATCTGATCTTTGACAAAGGCACCGAGCCTATACAATGGGGAAGAGACTGCCTCTTCAGCAAATGCTGCTGGGATAACTGGATATCCATATGCAGGAGAATGAAACTAGACCCATACTTCTCACCATATACTAAAATCAACTCAAAATGGATTAAAGAATTAAATATACACCCCGAAACAATAAAACTTCTTAAAGAAAACATAAGAGGAAACACTTCAGGAAGTAGGACTGGGCACAAGCTTCATGAATATGACCCCAAAAGCATGGGCAAACAAAGGAAAAGTAAATAAATGGGATTATATCAAACTAAAAAGCTTCTGCACAGCAAAAGAAACAATTAACAGAGTTAAAAGACAACCAACAGAGTGGCAGAAAATATTTGCAAAATATACATCTGACAAAGGTTTAATATCCAGAATATACAAGGAACTCAAACACCTTTACAAGAAAAAAACAAGTAACCCAATTTAAAAAATGGGCAAAAGAGCTAAAGAGGCATTTCTCAAAGGAAGATATACGAATGGCCAACAGACACATGAAAAAATGCACAACATCACTCAGCATTGGGGAAATGCAAATCAAAACTACACTGAAATACCATCTCACCCCAGTTAGGATGGCTAATATACAAAAGACTGTGACTGATAAATGCTAGTGAGGTTGTATAGAAAAAGGAACTCTCACACACTGCTGGTGGGACTGCAAAATGGTGCAGCCTCTATGGAAAATGGTATGGAGGTTCCTCAAATAATTGCAGATAGATCTACCATATGGCCCAGCTATTCCACTGCCGGGAATATACCCAGAAGAATGGAAATCATCAAGTCGAAGGTATACCTGTTCCCCAGTGTTTATTGCAGCACTCTTTACAATAGCTAAGAGTTGGAACCAGCCCAAATGTCCATCATCAGATGAGTGGATACGGAAAATGTGGTATATCTACACAATGGAATACTACTCTGCTATAAAAAAGAGTGAAATACTGCCATTTGCAACAACATGGATGGGCCTAGATATGGGACCACATCCTTTTTCTAAGCAAAAACAACAGATGGCCTAAACGGATAAAAGGTGGTGCCCAAGGGAAGTTAAGGGGGAGGGCTAAGCATAGAGAGGCAAGGCACGTGCACGTTTGACCTTTTCAAGGACTGGCCTAAGCTTGGAAATCCCCGCCTGCTAAGCATATAAATATGATCTTTTGTGTTACAATAAACGGAACTGCCTGACAGAACCCCCGCTGCGTGTGTATGTGTTTGTTCCCTATCTGGAAGAGCAGCGGTGTGCTCACCCATCTCTTGGAATCTCTTTTGCCCTGTGTCCTGGGGGGGTGGGGGGGGGGAGAAAAGGGCAATCCCTTTGGCCCCAACGCTCTAGGGAAAGGAAAAACCTGTTGGGGTCTCGTGTGGCCACCGGAGATACCCAACACCTAGAGAGAATTATATTAAGGCAAACGAGTCAGGCACAGAAAGAGAAATATTACATGTTCTCACTTATGTGTGAGAGCTAAAAATAAATAATAAATACACAAATAAACTGGGGGGGGAGAAGGCACAACAATTACAATTCCTTGAAGTTGATACAACAAGCGAACAGATATGAGGTTGTTGGGGGGGAGGGAGGAGGAAGGAGAGAGGTTTCAAAAAAAAAAGTCCTTATTGCTTGTCTGGGTACTTCTTTTTGATTATATTAGTAACTGCTCTCTTGCCTTTCTCTTTCAGTTTTAGGTAATTTTAATGACTCTGAATGCAAGAGTTTGAATTACCTCACTGGCAGTTTAAAATATTTAATATCTTCAAAAAACTTGCATGCTGATTTGAAAAACAATTGTTTCTAATATACCATGCTTTATTTAGCCAGCTTATTATTAATAGGCATTCACATTATTGCAGTTCCTTTTGAATTTTGAAAGAGCACTGAAGTAACCATCCTTGTATTTCTTAGAAGTAGAGTTTCTGGGTTAAATGTTACATACGTTTTAAATTAAAAAAAAAAAAAAAACAAAAAAAAAAGGAGTGACGGTATTACAGACAGAAATAGCTATAAAAAAAAGTACATTACTATGTCCCAACAATAATTACTTTATTTCTTTTTGTAAAATTATGTAATCACAATAAAGGAGATTTTTTGCCTTAAAGTACATACATTTTTATATTTTGAAAACTTATTTTTGAGAAGTTATCATAAAGAACTATGTTATACTTCTAGCAACATAGTAAACTGTATTTATATGTCAATAAATACACATTTCAAATAAATGTATATGTATGATTATTTTAGTGTTTCCTTCATTCCCAAAAGTGTCCCACTTTTGACAACAAATAATACAATCAAACTAATAGATAAGATAAACCATTAGCATATTGAAAAAGGCCAGAATATTACTGGCCCAAAATAAAAAATGTCTTATGTTATCTTTCCCCTCTTTTTTAACTAGATCATCTCTCGTCTAGTGCTGAGGAAAAGAAAACAAAAACAAAAACAAAAAACTTGGCCTTTAAATTTAAGTTTTCATAGAATTTCTAAATCTCTAGTATTTTGATCTTTTTCAGGTCATCATCCATATAATTCATAAGTTCACAATTTTACAATTAATATATTGTGTCTATGTATAAAACTGCATACTCTTTAAAGTTTAAAGAAAAATATATTTTATTTTAATAAGAACCACAAACCTTAACAAAAATATTATCAGGTATTTAATGGCTATCTGCCTTGCAAGATCGGAAACTCCAGTAAACAAAGATTCTGTTAAGTTGTTTGTTTGCTTTTTCTTATGCTACAAATCAACATTGTCTAGGGTGGTATCTGAAACATGGGAGGCATTTAATAAATGTTTACTGAATGAATAAATTTCTTAAATTAAGACAAGGAGAATTTAAGAGAAGACCTGACAGTGATAGAGAAAGGAGGTAAGAATCAAAACAGTAAAGAGACCGTGAAGGTATACCTGTTCCCCAATGTTCATTGCAGCACTCTTCACAATAGCCAAGAGTTGGAACCAACCCAAATGTCCATCATCAGATGAGTGGGTACGGAAAATGTGGTTTATCTACACAATGGAATACTACTCAGCTATAAAAACGAATGAAATACTGCCATTTGCAACAACATGGATGGACCTTGAGAGAATAATATTAAGTGAAACGAGTCAGGCAGAGAAAAGAAATACCACATGTTCTCACTTATTGGTGGGAGCTAAAAATACACAAATAAATTCACTCACACACACACACACACACAAAAAAAAAAAAAAAAAAACGGGGGGTGGGGAAGAAGATATAACAACTACAATTTCTTCGAAGGTGTTACATCAAGCAAACGGAAAGGACATTCTTGGGTGGGAGGGGGGAGAGGGAGGAGGAAGGGAGGTTTCGGTGATGGGTCATAATAATCAACCACATTGTATATTGACAAATAAAAAAGTTATTTAAAATAAATAAATAAATAAAAATAAAGAGACCATGAGATGGCTATCCAAAATTCTAGGCATATTAACACAAAAGTATGTATGTTGAATCAATTCCTAAATTTCTAACATAAACTTAAATAAAATTTCACATATTTAGTTTTCATGTATTTATCTATAAATAGTAAGTAACTGCCCTCAATCCCCTAAAGTAAGAAAAGACACATTTACCAAAACAATTATTTAAAACACTATTAAGGGCTGATGGAGTTTGGATGTATTGTCCTCCCAGAACTCATGGAAATCTGATCCCCAGTGTGGCAGTTTGAGTCAGGGAGGTGGATCCCTCATGAATGGATTAGTGCTCTCCCTAGGTGGGGGAAGTAATGAGTGAGTTCTTGCACTATTAGTTCCTGTGAGAGCTGGTTGCTTAAAAGACCCTGGCACCTCCTCTCTCTATCTGCTCTTTCTGCCCTCTCTCTTGTTTCCTCTCGCCATGTGATCTGCATATACCTGCAGCTGCCTGCTCCTTTCCACCATGAATAGAAGCAGCCTGAGGCCCACACCAGATGCAGCTGTCCCAGAATCGTAAGCCAAATAAACCTCTGTTCTTTATAAATTACCCAGTTCCAGGTATTCTGTTATAGCAACAAAAAATGGACTAATACAAGGGGATATCCATGAAACCTTCAAAATTAAAATTGTGTAAGAAATAGAAAAAATATTTATTCCATTTTAAAATTAGTAAATACATCGAACATTTAAAATACTTAAAATGTTAACAACATACCTATATCAAACAATACAAACATGAAAATTACTAGTTGGAATATGAAAGGACAAATATTATTTCAGATAAAATTGAAATAAGGTTTTCTGAATTTCACTGAATAGAATCTCTGAAGATAAAGCATCGTCTGCCATCATGTGGAAATTTTTGAAATTACACATACACAAGAAAATTACTGTATCCAACTAAAGTTTTAGTTTACCCCTACAGTTTCCAATATTTGAAAGGATGGATCCAGTTGTAAACAAAATAAATATTCTTAGAAGAATTTAGTGAAAATGATCATGCACAGTTCCCCAGCTTCTCTCTTCTTTCTGAGAGAAGATGGTGCTCATTTGTAGCTTAAGGTAACTGCACCGCAGACACTCAATTTTATTTTTGTTTCCAAGATTCTGAGCAGTTATGGCTATTCAAAGTCTTTGCCAGTTCATGATCTCAAGTTCCTTAAATACTCTCTCCTTTTCTTTCCCGACCTTTAGGCACTTAAAACACTGGAAAAAGAAACAACTATACTAAACTACTTTAACTTGTCTGGAATAATTAGAAACCACAGATGCCTGACACTAGTTTTATAAAGACCAAAAGCTTATTAATAGACACATAGCAAAAAATAAAATCATTAAAAACTGAACCAGCTATATATTCAATCATATGCCTAGTAACTTGACAATACATCTAATTAAAGACATAAATTAAAAGTGCATAGAATAAGCCTAGTACCTTGTGAAATATAACACTGAGTTCTCATATTTATGAAATACAACTTAAGAATTTAAGCCTCTTCTTAAACTGTTAATCTTTATAATGATTGCATTGCACACATTTTATTAACTTTTTATCCAGCTCTGGACATTAGCATGTTTGGTCTTATTTCAAAAAATAATCACTCATTTTTCTTTTGAGAGAAGAAAAAGATTTACTAAGCATCTATTACAAACAAAATATTGTTCTAGTAGCTTTAAAGTACATAAAAATAAATAAAACATTGTTTTTGTCCTCAAGACAAAAAGGTGTACATAAATAACTATAAATACCCAAACAGAAACACAAAATGTATGTTTCGGAAATTAGAAGACAGACATTTTCTTTTCAATGTAAAAATTAATCAAGGAAGAGTTGACTGTTTTGAAAGACATTTTAGGATTCGGTTCTTCAGTGGAAGACAGGAAAACATTTAGGTCAATGAACTGTGAGAACCAAAACAACTTGAGGCCACTTTCTGAGAACAACACTCAGTTAGATGACCCGAACACAGAATTCATGACAGAAATATTGAAATATACGGTAGGAAAAATATATCTGGGTCAAGTTTTGAAGTTTTGAACTCCAGTTTAAAGAGAAGTCAATGGGAAAATGGTGATGGGTTTTGATGAGGGCAATAAAATGACCAAAGTAGTGCCTTGTAAGGTGACAGTTAAAAAAGACTAAAGGCAAGATTTATGAAATTACTATAAACACACAGAGGTAATGACAATTGGAATGAAGACAATAGGTCAGAATTCTGATATCTGTAAAAGGAGAATCAACATTATTTGGCAACTAATTGATTATGGAAGATAAGAGAGAAGAAGAATTAAGAATAATGAAATTGCAAAATGTGTTTTCAGTGCCCTCAAAACTCATGCCTGAAAATCTTGCCTCCTTCCTATCAACCTCACACTAGAGCCTTCTACCCTACATTAGAGCTAAAATAGCTAACATTTATTGAGCACTTACTATGTGCAAGGCACTGGGCAACTACTATGTATATAATTATTTAATCCTTAATCATAGAGTTAAGTACTGTTGATATGCCCATTTTACTGATGAGAAAAGCTAGGCTTGGAATGGTTAATGAAATTACCCAAGGTCACATAACAAGTGGCTAGATGTTAACTAGTGTCAAATAATCATTAAAGTGTTAATAAATTTAAAATAGAATCTCTCATGGAAGTAAATATATTTTAAAAACAAACTCAAATATAAAAAGACCTTCAAAATCCAATGGAATGGAGTCATGTGAAGGAATGGCAAGTAACAGAGTAGATATAATGGGTAGAGAATGGCCTAATCATAAATTCAATGTCAAAGGGAAAGAGAAGTTTTTCCTCCTGTACTTATATTACTCATACTTCAAACCATTGTTTGCCCGACTGCCAAAAGAACAATGTTCTCAACTACTATTCTTTAAGGCACAATGAGTCTCATTCTATCATATACAAATTTGTAGCAAACTCATAAACCCCTTAAAGACACTGACCACATACTAATATCTGTATTCCCTAAAAAACAGTAGGCACTGAATGAATGAGTAAATAAATGCATTCAGTTGGGCTGCTTCTGTCTAGTCCCTCTGGCAGAGTGTGACCAACACTCTCACATACTTCAAGGCCTACACTTTGAACAATTTCTCCATATCCCACCTTAAACTGGATCCCAAAACCTCTGCTCCTGATCCTTTGTCTCCTTCCCAGTTTTCAAACTTATTATGTCCTCTGTATTATCCCTGACACTCAACTTGTTAAGGCCATGGATAAACATGGCTGGCCTTATTTAGTGTGTTCCTCATAGATCCCAGGAAAATTCCAAGGGTTTCCTAACCCACTGATTTCTTCCTCGGTTATCAAGGAAAGGATTTACTTTCCATGAGATCTAACAGAACACATGTTCTTCTCCTTTGACTGACATCTAGTAGGCTGTGCAAAGGATCTGAGAGTTGTTGATAAGTTCCCAGTGCTCTCAACTTTAATTTGTATATACAAGGGTATTTCAAAAAGTTCATGGAAAAAATAGAATTAAAAGATAATACAAATCTGTTCATGAATTTTTTGAAGACCCTTTGTACTTTCCCAGAAAAGCAATGCAATAAATAGTAGGCAGTCTCTCAGACTGACCTGCAAATAAAAAACAAATTTAAAAACCTATATTTAACCCACAGTTGCAATTAAATATTATACAATGGCAATCACATTTTATTTTTTCATTATAAATCTACTATATTTAGCTGTTTATGGCTAATTCTGCTTAAAAACATCTCAGTCTTAAAACTAAAAAAAGAAGGAATCATCATTAGTATCTTACAAGTATTAAGCAGAGCAATAAATTGTTGGGTATAATCAAACTATAATAAGTAATAAGCTAACAAACATATTATATTTGAAAGCACCATATACATCCACTTCTAATAACTACCAACTAGGATAAAGGAAAAATTTTAAAGAATAACAAATCGTTAAGAGTTGAAGAAAACATAAAACTACTTTAAACTCTGCATAACTTCACACTAGCCCTGTTACTATTTAAGAAAATACAGTTTAAAAATATACTCTAGTTCATTCTTATTATAAGAACTCCCACCACCACCTTAATTGAGGGTGTAGAGCACATTCTGATAGCATTTAGTTGAAAAATAATGGAGCTAAAATAATCTGGTATGTCTCACTTATCAAAAGTGCCAAATCTGAATTTGTTCTTCACATCAAACAGAAATTAAATTTTCTTCTTTTTAGACACATGCATCAACATTTATAGAGATATCCTATTTAAAACAAATTTGATGTGTGCAAATGCAGATTTACACAAAGAAACAAATTATGAGCTGATTATTCACTTTACAAAAGGATTCAAAAAGAACTCCTTTAAATAGTAAATTTGCCAGTATACTTAAAACATAGTTACATTTCAGAAAAATCAATCTATAAACACTATTCAGAAATATGCTCATGTATAAAATTAGTTACAAGAGTATCAACCTTCAGAAATTCCTATTATTATAGTCTTTGTCCCAATATCTTGACAAATGTAGCAGGTGAAACTGATGAATTAAATACTATCGCTGAAAATGGCATAGAAATATATACTTAAGATAGTTTGTGATATATACTTCTAAAACTATCTTAATAATCACGGACCTACAAAATTCTTCTTTAAAAATATATTCAGGGACTAGCAAATAATAGTCAATATAGCTAATGGTGACCCCAAGAAACCAAAGGGCAAAGAGCTTCTTTGCCTTCTTTGTGCAAACAAGCCAGAAGTACGAAAAGAAGAAAAACACAGAGATCTCCACTAGCAGTATAGTTTTCTAAGAAGTGCTCTGAGAGGTAGAAGACAATGTCTAAAGGTAATCCAAATTTGATGATCCACAAATGAAGCATTTGGGACCAGCAAAAGGAGGCAGGAAGAAGAATCCTAATGCCCACTACTGGCTGGCCTCTTCCTGTTCTGTTAGAGATCCATCCTAAAAACACATCGACAAATCCTGGCATCTCCACTGAAAACCAAAAATCAAAAAGATGTCAAGTAATCTAAGTGACAGCAAAAAGCAGCCTTACAATAATGAGGAGGTAAAGCTGAAAGAGAAATGTAGCCAATTCTGTAAAATTTGATGGTGCAAAAAGAATAGCTAAAGTTGTCTTAAGAAAAGGAAGAGGAGGAAGATGAAGAGGATGACAGGTAAGAGAAAGGAGGGTTTGAAGAGGGGGGTATGATGAAAAAATAAAACTGAGTATCTGTTTCCATGTGAATCCCAGAGTAGGAAAAACATCATAACATACCTCTTTGAGAAGGTGTCTCTGCCCTCATTAGATTTAATTTAAAAATTAGAATATGATCATATTGCAGTTCCTAAAAATGCTCTAGGAGTAGAACTGTGATTACTAGAGTCTGGGAAGGGGAGTGGGGATAGGGAAAGATTGGTTAATGGACACAAAATTAGAGCTAGATAGGAAAAATAAGTTCTTGTGGTGTACAGTAGTGCTAGGCATCTATAATTAACCATTATTTATTGTATATTCTCAAATGGCTAGAAGAGAGGAGCTTAAATGTTCTCATCACAAAGAAATGATAAAGTTCTGAGATGAGGAATATCCTAATTACCCTGACTCGATCATCACAAATGATATACATGTATTGAAATATAACTTTGTACCCCATAAATATGTACAAATCAATACATGTCAATTAAAAAATAAATTCCTTAAAAAAAATAAAAGTACTCTAGAAACTTTAAGTATTTGCATAAAGCAGCCATGGGTGTTTTCAGAACCATAAAACCATATCAAAGTTGTACATATTTCTAGACATTTTAAAGTAAGAAGTTCTCTCTCTGTGTACCTTTCTCTTAGCCTTATAAAGGCATTTGAAGATGTTCACAGAATTTTTCTTTTAAAGTGGTGTTAACTATGGTTATTGGCCAGAAATCCTCAGTTATTAATTGTATGTATCTAAAGCTTACAAAATGAATATGTAATATAGATAAACTCTAAAGGCCCATGCTTGGAAGAGTGAGGAAATGGACATGATGCCTTTTGGAGAGGTCACAGTTCAGGGTATGGTCTGTGAAGCTATAGCCATTGATGCTGCAGCAAGCATCTACCTCACTCAAGTGGTTGTTGTAGTTGTTTTTGAATATATGTACTTGCTATGCCATCTGCCTTCATTCTTAGCTTTGGGAGTGAAGGTGGGGAGTCAGCGGTATGAAAAGTATATGGATTTTTTAAAAATTAAATGGGATACTTTTTAAACTGTAGAACTCTTCATCACCAACAAAGTGAAGAGTGACTGCATCAAAGTTCGGAAACCTCTGCTACTTAAACACAATATGTAATATTCTAATTTTGTTTTTGTTTTGTATGTTTATAATAAAATGTTTTAAAAAGAAAATAAACCACATTATATTTTTTAAATCTACTCAAGTGAAGCATAAATGTTTGAGAGCTTAGAAAACAAAATGCAATGTACTTTAGAAATACTCTGAGTTTTAGTGATTTATGAGTAAACAAGCAAAAATTTGTAAATAAGGCAAATATGATCCTTCCTTGGGGATTAAGCTAAGTAAATCTACACACGATGGAAAGAATCTGAAATCTCTCAGGCCCAGAAGACTAAGTTACATAGCTTAATCTATTAACACGTACTGTGTAATATAGTAATAACAAAAATAATAATAATGCTTCAACAGAAAGAAGATGGTTAATTTAAAAATAAAGAATTGAGGGCAAACTTGGAAACAGTATTCAGCACTATGCAAGAAAAAAAGAGCAATGAAGCTGCAGGACCCATGAAAACACAGACACACTGAGGCCTGATGAAAAAATCTCTCACGCCTACTCACTTCCCATTATTTTAATTTCACGTTTACCAGGAAACCTTCTAAACACTAATTCAGGTGCCCCGAAAGCTTAATAGGGGTCCATAATCCCTTATTTGCAATTCTGAGGTCAAAGAAGTTCTGAAGAACAAAGCTCTTTCATAACTTATCTGACAGCAAGGACCATGGACATGAAGTCAATGGTCCATTTTTTCTGCAGATACATTAATGTATTTGATTACAGGGTAACACCCTAGATCACACTAGGGTGTTTCTTAAAATTCACTACATTCTCTTTATTACCTTTCAAAATCTGAAAAATTCTGAATTCTGAGACACATTTGAAAAAGCATCCCCTGGAAGTAAATGTAAATATTCTGACTCCTGGAAAAGGAGAGTCTTCACCAGCCCCAACTCTCCTGCCAGTATAAAAAATAAATTGGCATTCTGGTTCATATTTCAATATTATATAAATTAATTAGTGTGAGTCTGATGCAAAGAAATTGATCATCTCTGGGTATGCTGGTAATGTCCAATTCCAGACTACAAAGATTGATGACCAGGCATTATAGTCATAATCCAGGGGTGGCACAAACCTGCCTAGAAACCAGTAGGCTTAGGAAACAGATTCTAAGCTCCTAAAGAACCTGTTTGCTTGTCTTTTGTCTTCCCTGACTGACCTGTCAGAAGACAAACCAACAGCTTTCCTATATCCCGTCCCAATCCTACCTCACTGTCAGCCTTCACTCAACCTTCTATAAAACTTAGAAAAAGGTAAAAAATTAAAATACAATAGAATATTATTAAGTAGCAACTTAATTTTTATCAAATTAAGTTACTAAAGAATCACTGAATAATTAAGAAATTAAACATGAGAACATTATTCATGTTACTTAAAAAGACATAATCCTATGACAGAGAGATGACCCTGATAATACCAGATAGATGACCATGATGACTTTTTTCTGATCTGTTTAGAGCCCTAAGGATTCTAAATATTTCTTCTAATGGTTAGGTAAAAAAGAGCAACTAAAGTTTAATTTTGAGTCTCACTTGTTTAGACTTAATTTTGAGTGATACATATTTAGACTTACTTTCATTTCATTTACAAAACATAGCAAGAAATCATACAAAATATATAGCTGACATTAACACTCACAAAACATGAAAAAGTTCAAGTTTAACCAACAAAATTTAAAGGGAAAATTAGGAAATATTTAATATTAATTTGACTCATTAAATGTCTGCCTCAGATCCTCTGTGAAACAAGACTGGTGACAAAAATATTGAGTACATCTGTATTAGTCCATTTCTGTTGCTTATAACAAAATACTTGGAACTGGGTGATTTGTAAAAAAACGAGATTTCTTGCTTACAGTTTCTAAGGCTGGGAAGTCCAAAGTCCAGGAAACACATCTGGTAAAACTCTTCTTTGGTGGTGGCTTTACAGCAATGCAGGGGTCTCACATGGCAGAAAATGGAGAAGCAGAGACAATGAAAAACTATCACTTCCTCTCCTTTTAAAGCCCTCAGAACCACCATCATTATATCATTCACTAACACAGGGTCCTACAATCTAATCACTTCTTCAAGGCCCCACCTTTCAATTACTAATGGGATTTCCCACCCTCAACAGTTACAGTGGGAATTAAGTTTCTAATATATGAACTTTGGGAGACAGAATTCAATCATTCCACAGCAATATCCAACCGCTTTTTTAAAAACTAACATTTATTAACTTATAATTACTAATAAATGTTTTAAAATAACATTTGTTAACTTACAACATTTATTAACATGTGACCTTTGCAGAGAATCTGGAAAATTTGAGGTACAAAGAAGAAAATTACAATCATCCTTAATTTTATCACCCAAAGATAAACAACGTTTACATTTAATTATATCATGAGCAGTTTTCCATGTCATTAATTCTTCTGAAACACCATTTCCCCCCACATATTCTTCAAAACATCTATATTTATGATTATGTCATACAAGAAGGTATGGCTGGATTTGTATATTTTCGTTGTTTTTTGATTAGTGGTGATTACTTGGCACATGTTATTACAGTATTACTAGCTTAATGCTTATGTTTATATCAAGCGAACTGAGAGTAACTTTATTGTGGACTTAATCCATGTAGACTTTGGTCACTGGGATTCTCTCACACACTTCTAAAATTAATTATGGACTTGAATGGATTCTGAATTTGTTTTTTTCTTTTTTTCAATGAGCAAAGTTGGGAATGGGTACCATGGTAGAAGAGAAAGGGAGGAAGGATCAAGAATGCTAGAGGCCCAGCATTAGGAAGAGTTCTCTAATTCCCTCATTTGTGATCATGGAAAGCTGGCAAATAGAATTTAGCTGAGGAACCTTCTGTTCAAGGACCAGTTGGGAGGAGGTGGAGGGAAAGTGATTCATTTCATCTTAAGTGTGCAAATGTCAATCCATGTTTACAGAGTAAATAGTGAATTTACGTAATTTCTTACCATAAGAGAAAAAATGCAAGTCTAGGAAGAGCTGTTCGGAATCTGTTGGGGAGAATGTTCCAAAGCATTTGTAAAATATTCATTATAATCTCACTCCCAAGTCATTTAGGAGGCAACTATTAGCAGTAGAATTGGCACAAGGTAAATCAAGAGTCTTATGGCATTTTAAAAGTTCTAACTATGCTTATTTTTGAAGAATAGATGACTTAGGTAATGCTTTCCATTTTTTTCTGTACATAACACTTATTTTCTAATAGCTACATACTGACCTATGTATCATATGACTATAATTTCTTCGTCTATCATTGGACATCTATACTGCTTTACATTTCTTTTACTATACACATGCAACATAGCAATTATTGTATTTGTATATAAATCATAGAATGACCTCTTACAGTGCCTTTGCCCATTCTTTTATTAAGGCTGTTATGGTTTTCCTATCAAGCTAAATAAGCTCTTTTTATATTAATGCTATGAATCAAATATTAATCCCAAATACATTCCACTTGCCTTTTTATTTTAACTATGTTTAAATTCAGGAGTTATTAATTCTACATTAAGTGTGGCTATCTTTCAAACACAAAAATATATAATGTATCATTATTTACTATTACTGTATTAACACATAACGCTAAAACTAACAGAAAAATTAAGAGAAAAATTAGTGGTGCCAATCAAAAAGTATTAAGTGGGTTAAGCCATTTGACTCATTACTTGTAGTTTAACTTGTAATTACATCTTAGAGGTAAAAGAGAACTTTTTGGTACATGCCTAATTTTAGGGGCAAAATATTATTTCCCCTATAGAGACAATTGAGGCCCAAAGAAATCTTTCAAAAAATTACAGACAAAACAAATATGTGCCTGATTAATACAAAAGTTCAACTGTTACATCCCAGCAATTTCCATTCTCATCTCATTACTACAAAAAAAAAAAAAAAAACCCTTTGAAATAGAAATGTAAGGCCATTAGCACCTCAGGGTAATAAACATAAAAATAAATTGTTATTTAAATAAATAATATTTAAACATTTGTTTATAAAACATTATGCTAGACACGTACAAGATAAAGGTGATTAACCTTCCCTTTCAAGAAAAATATAAAAAGTGAAGAATCGAATAGACAAAAACATTGTAGCAGGCAAAAAGCAAGATTCTAAGAAATAAATCTGTGATCATTTCACAGTGCGAAATTTAGAAGTTTTTTGATTTTCAAAATCTTAAATAGACTTTCATAAGGTAAGATCACAAGATTTTTGTCCTATCTAGCTATGTGATACCAAACAAGTCATTTTATTTCTACTGACCTTATTTTCTTCATCTTTAAAGTGAAGAATTGAAGACTTCTAGATAAAGATGGCAGACTGGAGCAATTCCAGGAGCTTATTTCTTATTTCCTCTCCCTTCCCAAACCTCACTGAACTGTCAGTAAAGAAATTTTTTAAAGGAGTAATCTATAATGACTAAGAGAACAAGAATGGAGCCATGAGCAGTGAAGTGATTTCAACCAATTTATGAAGATGGAAAGCAGTAGAAGAGTGTAACTAATGAAGCAAGGTAGATAGAGGAAGCCACAGCTCAGAATACAAACAGAGAATACAGTTGAAAAGAAAGCAAAACCACCAGAACCAACTGAACTCTAACACCAGGTAGGTAAGGAAATCTGGAATGATAAGCAAATATGCAAAATTAACTGAAATTCTAACCCTGAAAGTAATTTCCCAATCAACAAGCCTACATATATGCAGAGTCCTCAATAAATTTCTTATGGCTTTATTTGTCAATATGTATGAACAGATAACCAAAATTCACAAGACATTTGCAACGTGAAAGAGACCAAAATAAAAAAAATATATATCCTCTTCAGCCACCAACTTTTTAGCATGAAGAATCGCTTACCTCTATTCTCATACCAACACTGCTTCATGCTTTGAAACACCTGAGATGTCGCTCTTATCTCCAATTTCATTCATTTCTTGATATGTGCAAGTCAGAAATAGATATAATCCTGCAGGGTCCCAGCCCCGCGCAATATTTTGAATATATTTTTTTCCTTCACTCAAAAAAAAAAAAAAAATTCAAACGACTAATCCCTAATGCAAATGTCTGCTTAAGATTTTGAGCAACTGTGCGGAGCAATGTAACAAAATCATGTGTCTCAGACTGGAGAAACCAACTTTCGCCTGTCAACTTCGACTAGCACTTTTCTCCTTCACCATTTGTAATCCCCAACAGTTTTTTTCTATGTTACCTTATTTCTGTATCGATCAAGTGAGAAAACCAAGAGCGCTGAGATTAAAGAAATTAAAATTATGGAAACAAGTCTCTAAATCTGAAAACTAAGTAATGAAAGAACCATTTAATGAATAGGCACTTGCTACGTACAAAGTTAATGAAGGGGACAAAAGGCCGGTGCGTTCTGAGCACTTGACGGTGATTTACTCAATTTTGTGATCTCCCACTCTCATCCCTCCAGCACCTGGCATCTGCAGAAGCTCCAAAACTTGAGCTGACCTGGAGACGGTGATGTAACCGGAGGTGCTCTAGGCGGAACCCTTGGGAGAAATCGGGGGCTCGGGATGTAACTTTGTTGAGTGTTGTCTGAACAACGTTACGCTGTTTAATTAAAACAAAACAGGCTGCCGCTCTGTTTGACCGTGCATGGGGTACTGGCACGAACCGGGACAGGCGGTCTCTGAAAGGGACGAACCGGGACAACACTGAGGGATCCCAAAGGTCCGGGGCGAAAAAAAGGGGACTGTCACTTGCCTCCCATTCCTGCAAGAAGCGCTGGGCCTCGTCAGAACCAACGGTCTTATGTCTCCTAAATTCGTCCTTCACGTACTGATCGCCCAGGGCTTTGAGGTCCGGGGGCAGAGCCCGGTGCAGCTGCAAGAGGCGCCTATACAAATTCCGGACACGGGAAACATGCTGCGCCGGCATCGCACCGCTCGTGAGAGCCGACTGCGCCTGCGCAAAGGGAGGGCGCGGCCCCGCCCACCGCGAGGTCGCTTATTGGTGAACTGGAAAGCGGGCGGAAGACGGCACGCGACCTCCATCCGGTTTGGTACGCTCTAGAATCAGGTTCTTCCGGAAACCCTAGCTCTGCAGAGGGTGGAAAGCTGACCGCTCCTTCTCTGGGAGGGGCGTGGCCTTCGTGGAGTCGCGCGTGCGCCTTGTTGCGGCTTCTCTTGGGCTGCGTCCCTCCCTGACAGACGGCTAACCGGAGGTCTGGTGTGGGTCAGGTGTCATCTCTTAGTCCCACCCCACCATCTTTTCTTTTTATCTTTGTGCCTTCCCTCTTTTAAAGGCCTAAAAAAAACATTAGTTCAATATTGGGTTCCACCAGGAAGCCTCCCATGGTTAGCCCAACCCACTTGAGGCATCTAGAGTATTCCTGTATTCTGTGCGAGGGATCAGAGTGGGATTAATCTCACCATCCAGCCCAGCAACCCATGCACTTTGCACAGTGTTGTGCTCCCAATTTGTACCCTGAAAGGGTGGGCTCTTCCAACACAAGTGAGCCCTGAGTCAGCAGGCTACATTAGCCCGTCAAGTTGGTTATGGAAGAATCACTGGGAAGCTATCAAATGTATTGCTTCCAGGGTCACAAACCTGGAGATTCCGATTAAATAGTCTTGAATGAAAACGGAGAATCTAGACGTTTGCAAAGCTCCACCTTTTGCAAAGGTGATACTGAGAACGTTACTGATTTCCAAAGCTGGCAGCTCCTTGTCCTCCTTTCTCTCCCATCACACCTTTGGTCCTTCAGGAAATTTTGATGGCTCCACCAACAAAATGTATACAGAAATCAACCATTTCTCACCATACACTCTACCACAGTCTCTCTCGACTGTATATTGTCGGTCTGCTTCCAGCCATGACCAACCCTGATCATGATCCACCTTGTTAAGTTAAATTTGGCCTAAAGCTGCCTTACTTTGAATTTCTACATGATGAACTGCAACTTAAATTATTGTGTAAACAAGCTGCGATCTAACTAAGAGTACATTCTGCAGAAAGTAGCTGAATCTCAGCCGATCATAGCAGCTGAGCTTCAGCCAAACACAGGCTGCCAATTGATCAGATCATGTCCATATAAGGAAAATGTCTTGGTCATACAATGTCCAAATAATGTAAAGGCCCAGCTGTAACCTATCAAGCTGTTTCTGTAGGTCACTTCCCTTTCCTGTCTATGAATACTACCTGCCCATGTGGCTGGCTGGAGCTTTCTGAAGCTCTCCTGGTTCTGAGTGCTGTCTGATTCATGAATCCTTTTGAGTTGTTGTTGTTTTGGCTTGATAAACTACTAAATTTAATTTGTCTGAAGTTTTTCATTTAACAATGTAAGCTGTAAATCAGATCACGTCACTCCTCTGCTCAATAAAATCCCCCACTGGCGTTTCACCAGAGTAAAACCCCAAGTCTCCCTACTCCTAAGAGCTCCAAATTTTCTCCTATTGCTTTCTCCTCATTGGCCAGTTCCAACCACAATGGCCTTCTAGATAATAGTTCTTCCTTGAAAAGGTCAGGCCCACTCCCAGCTGAATGCTTTGGCAATTGCTGTTCCTTCTGCTTGGAATGCTCTGCCACTTACATCTTCTTGGGTAAACTTTTATTTAACTCAGCTCATTATTTTGAGTTCCCTTCTAATGAGACCCTCCTTGGCAATCCTATTTGAAACCCTACTTGAAAGAAATTGCAATATCACCAGGGCAATAACTCCCTATGCCCCTCCTCTATTTTGGTGTTTGGGGGGAATGTTGTTTTGTTTGTTTGTTTTCTGTAGTCTTTATATCTTTTACATATTTGCTTAAACTCTGTTCCTCCCCACTAGAATACAAATTCCAAGAAGGCAGGGTTTTTCTGATTTGTTCGCTGATGTATTAGTGACCAGCACTAGGTCCGTAATAAGCACTCAGTAAATATTTGTTGAATTAATATGTGAAACTTATTAATGGTGTCGAGTGCCTCTGATACCTGCTGGCGATGAAGAGGCAAGAATGTGTGAATTTTTTTGATTCTCCACAGACCCCCAACTTCTGTCTGTGCATGGACTTTTTGAAAGACAAAGAAGACACACACCCATATACTGAGGGCAGGAACTTACTCATTTTAGTAACGAGTAATGAGGGCCCACCCAGTGCCTTACACTAAGTAAGCACTCCAATATTATTGCCTGGAATAGAGTTTTTCCTTTTGCTTAAATCTAGGGAAAATATTTGTTTAAAAGAATACAGAACTTTTTAAAAAATGGATTTAATTTGGTATTGTGACAAACCACATTAATGTCAAGGATTGCATAGCAGTGTGGTTATTTTACTTTAGGAAATTTCTTCTAACCATACTTCACCTGTTAATATCCCTGTAAATTGAAAATTAATTTCTTGTTCCAGTTTATTTTTTTTACTGGTTTCCTTTGGGGTTAAAGTACATGTATAATAAATACTTCTTTCAGAGCCAAAGCTCTTATAAAAATGTGGAAAAACATTCTGCCAATGAATTAATAAAAAAGAATAATAAAAGAATTAATTCAGCCTAAAAAGAGCAGAAAAGGTCCACAGAGCATTGGGCAATCATTGCTCAGAAATGACTGATGATGGGTGAGAGAGTGGCTGAGACACAGTGGTGTGGTTAGGCCTTGAGGAGAGGAGCCGAGCAATAACGGCGAGAATAAGACAGATGATCTTTATTTATTTATTTATTTTTACAATAGGCTGGACAGTGAGTGTAGTTTGAGGTCCAAACTTTTTCTGTTTCCCTGACTTTGCAATTTATGCCATTCAAAGTGGCCATGAGCTGAAAATAAGATCTGAATTATATTCCTGTTTACTAATCCAGATCAGTACACTTCATGTAATCATTTCCTTTATTTTTCCTCTATGTGTTTCTTTTTCTTGTGTGTTATTCAGCAAGTCACTTAACCACTCTGTGCCTGGATTTTCTGACATGTCAAATGAGCTGGATTAGGTAATTCTCAGTATCTTCCACCTTTACTAATCTATAATCTATTTCTCTCATATTCCCTCCAAAATTTTTGTAAAGTGAAAGAGGACATGTATCTACTCTGAAATAATTGCTTTGAAAAGACTTGTTCAAGAAGAAAGGGGAGGTGCCTCAAAACTCTGTGGAATGCGTCACTTAAGCCCTTCAGGGCATACAATGTATGATAACCACATATGCTCATGAGGAAGATCAACACAGCAATTGCATTATTTGGTGTGGTGCTTGTGTGGACTGACTTTCACACAAACAAAGATGGAGGAAGCAGCTGTAGAAGTTTTTTGACAAGTAGACAGAGAAGTTTGAGATCAAAAGAGGTGGAGTGAAATGGTGAATAAGGAAAAGTAAACTGAAAGAAAGAGAGGAGGAATACCTGCATGAGCATACTGAATTGTTGCTTTGTATTATGCCCTGGTCTTTATATTACAATATTTAAAACAAGTCTTACTTACAAATAATATTAAAGCATTTTCCTCTACAGCAGAAGTAAGAAAGGATTGGGGAGTGGGAGAAGCTGGTGGAAAGATATGGAAACTGCTATATGTCATCATATAAGGAAAAAACACATCTGTAGGCTTGGAATTGGTTGCACAAGTGGCTCAGTTTTGAATTTATATTTACTTAAATTTCAAATTGTAAATCAGTGAGAATAATGAAAAGTCTGGGACTTTTCAAAGTCTGGGACAAATTCAAAGATACATCTTTGACTCAAACAACCTTCACGTGCTTAGAATCCTGGAGAGATGAACAAGCCTGATGTAACCATGATAACTACCTATAAGTCCCCTTAAACAACAAATGGTCCCTCATTTCCCACCTTACTTTGAAGTCTCAAAGTGTATATATATATATATATATATATATATATATATACACACACACACACGTATATATAGTTCGTGGAAAGATTCATGTTATCTTTTAATTTCTATTTTTCCACAAACTTTTGAAGTACCCTGGTGTGCGTGTGTGTGCATGTTCGTTGTATTTTTTTAAATGTCTGAGTTTATAAATGGTGAAACTGGGGCTACAGAAGTTAAGTGACTTCCTCAATTGAATAGGTTTAGACTACAGGGAGCCTGAAAAGGCACACAAAGCAGTTCACTATGTATAGCGTAGGAAATGAGGAGTTACTGAAAATTTAGAGCCCAGAAGACATGAAGTCCTTTAAAAAGAATTATCTGGCAGTCATGTGCAAAATAGACAATTGAAAGAATAAACAAACACATACTTTCATTCAAATAAAAGAAGGGCCTTGTATGAATACATTACAACAACATGCCTACACTGAAGAATATGATTAACTCTACTGTCTGCATTGAGTCAAAGAAGAGTGCAGGAGATTGCTAAGGGTTGATTACCTGGAGATGGGCAGAGCTCTGGGAGCACAGGCATGAGACTATGAAGGACACTGGACTTAAGGATTAACTCAAAATGGGGAAATGGGAAAAAGGGCTGAATCTCAGAGGTCTTCACGTTTTCTTTTACAGAGATGCAATTAACAAAGAGAAAAATCAGGAGGGAAAACTGCTTTAAAATGCATTTTATTTTAGTCATATTGAGTGTGAAGGGGCAGCCCAACCTAAATGATGCATTGAAAAGTTGCCTAATAGTGTCCATGCGCTTCCCTAACGGTCCAAGTCAGTGGTTCTCAATTTTCACTGTGTATTACAATCACTTGGAAAACTGGTTTTAGAAAATACTGATTCTTAGTCCTCACTTTGAACCACTTGAAATAGGCCTCACTCCAAACCTCTAAGAATGGGGCCGAAGCTTAGAAACTCCCCCGAAGTAATTCTCATGTGTAGCCAGGATTAAGAACCAATGGTCCAAATTCCTATCATGGAGATGCTTGGGTTCTAGGAAAAATACCCAAGATGTCAAGACACTTGTTAAAAATTATTAAGTGTTCATTCAGCCTTTTCAATACTAAGAAGTCCTTAAAACAATGGGGACAAAAGTTTGTATATAGTTAACAATATTTTAAACCATAAAAGTGAAACTTGTTTCTGAGGAATAGAATGTAAAGTGAAAAGAGCAAGAACATAACACAGTTATATCCACATTTATTAATCAGAGGGTAGGATTATAATTTAGGGACTGTCTGAGGAGCTCACCAGAGAATCTTCCCACATGCCACATCCAAAATACCACATTTCTCTGGGAAAATGATTTAAGCTTTCCAAATGATGAATGAACATTCAGAACACAGCTTACTTATGCAACGTTGGCACTCAGTAAAGATCCATAAAATCTCTATTATCTGTATCTTCTTCCTTCCTACTCTCCTCTAACCAAACCTTCCATCAGTACTCTTGATTAAATCCCAACTCTCCTGAACAGTATTTTCGTATTTATCCCTTTGTTCTTTCTTTCCCTGGCATCTTTAATTATTCTCTCCATGATATTATTCTAGTGACCTCATAAACATTCAAAGAAATATTTCAGGTTAAAAAGAAAAATTCTGCCTCCCCCCTAAACTACTGTCCTATTACTCTGCTTCTTTTTATTGACATGCTTGAAAATATATATTCCTGCTTTCTCCATCTCCATGCGCATTCCCCACCTCATCGCTCTTAATCCCTTTTAATCTGGTGTTGGCCTCACTACTCCCCTAAAATCACTTTCTTCAAAGTCACTAGTCACTTGCTTCTGTTCACATATCTTTCTCTCCTGACTTTCTAGAAACCTTTGCATTTTTGGCTTTCATACATTCAGGTTATCCCACCTTCAGGGCCACACTGCCTCTGTCTCCTCAATTGGTTGTAGCTCTTTTTCCAGCCCTCAAATGTGAACATATCCAAACATCAACTCCCTGTCAGTGCTCTGTCCTGTCCCACTGTCCCCAGCAATTGGTGATACTCTGCTGCCCCCACCTGGCCAAGCCCACTCTAACCACTTGAGAGGCCCTTCCTGGACCCTCACCTAGAAAACCACCAGGAAAATCTTTCCAAATGCCACACACACCTCTGATGTCTCTACGGTTTTGTGCTTTCTCCCTATCTAATCACTGGATAAGTCTGAATTGAATGTCCTGTCATCCCTTCAAAGTCCCTGTCCCAAAATAAACTCATCATTCCTCTCCAAAGACATTTATCTCTCCACTGTTCTTCAACTTACCTAGACTCAAAACTTGGGTGGCATCTGTGGCTTCTTTCCTTCTCTTTAGATGTCTTGTTATTGAGGAATCCTTGTTGAGACTTCTTTTGTAAATCAGTCCCTTTTTTCCGTATTGCCCCATCTGCCTAGACTCTGTATCCCTCACTTAGAGGATTGCATAGTCTTTTAATTGATTTTCCTTTCTTTAGATTTTTCTACCTCCAGTTAATAAGACATAAAATGGTCAGGTTAATCAGATTAAAATATGTCCTCCCTCAAGTGTTCTCTACAGCTCAAGGTCTTCCAAAATTTTCCTATTATCCTCAGGGTAATATCTGTGCTCCCTAGGACATAAAATTGCATATATAGTCACATTGCAGTTAAAGGCAAGACTTCCGGGGCCGGCCCAGTGGCGCACTCGGTAGAGTGCGGCGCTTGGGAGTGTGGTGGCGCTCCTGCCAAGGGTTCGGATCCCATATAGAGACCGGTCCGCTCACTGGTTGAGCTCGGTGCGGGCACAACACGGAGGGTTGCGATCCCGTTGCCGGTCGCGGTACGGGCGCGACACCGAGGGTTGCGATCCCGTTGCCGGTCGCGGTACGGGCGCGACACCGAGGGTTGCGATCCCATTACCGGTCATAAAAAAAGACAAAAAGGGAAAACAAACAAACAAACAAACAAAAAAAGGCAAGACTTCTGGCTGAACTATTATTAACTCAGTTTTTCGTTATATTATACACAGCACTCTTAAAATTGAAGGAAAAAGTTCTAATAATAATTCAGACAAGGATTGCAACTTTATAACGCCATTATACTTTTAACCTGAAGAAAGCAAAGTAAGTAAATACATAAACAAATGCAAAAACAAGTTGTCTGACAAGGGAAATTATTGCTCTGCTCCACCTTCTCCCTAAATTAGAATAAATTTACAACATGTATTCTACATTCTCACAAAATTAAGGCAACTAAATCATATTTAGCTAGATTCCAGCTCTGCCACTTTTTAACTATGTGACCTTGGACTAATTGTTTAGCCTCTCTGTACTTCAGTTTCCTTCTCTTAGGATGGGAATGATATTATGTACCTCCAAAACTTCTTGTGTAATTCAATGATATCATATGTAAAAAGCATGTAGACTAGTTAGTGCCTGGCAAATAGGAAGCAATGATTAGAGTTAGCAATGATGATATTGATGACAATGATGACAAAGATGTAAATTAATAATAAAAACTGCACTCTCTTTTAAGAAGGAAGTTGTTTGGAGAAGATGGCGACGGGTCTGGAGAAGGGGCACCAGAAGACAGCGTGAGCCTGAGAAGCATGCGCTGAGCTGCCAGAGTGCTATCTGCATTTCCAAGAGCAACAAAAAATGAATAAGTCTTTGAACAACTAATCTACAACTATAAAAAAAGCAACTACAGACTCGAAGTTTAGGACCGACACAAAAGAAGATTCCTGAGAGTGCCCGAGCCATGCCGCTGACCGAGTAAGCAGCCCCAGGCGGCAGAGACCAGAGACCAAAGACGGGGTCCATGCCAACGCGGAAACAGAGAGAGAGCCGCCCGGACTGTCCAGCTCTGTGAGTGACCCACAGCCCAGCCCTGCTTATGAGGCAGACCCCCGTCCGGCTTCCACCTGCCACACCAGACCAGCCACTGACCCCAGGGCTGCCTCCATTTTCTCGGGTGGGGGCGGAGCCGGCCGGGTCAGCCAGGTCTGCCTCCCTCACCTGGCTCGGCTCCTCACTGAGCCCTGCTACTTGCTTGACCTGGCGCGGGGCCTTCCAGGGCCTGCGGGCCGGCCTCCCATCCCACTCCCTCCACGGTTCTATGGTGGGGCTGGTGACGTGGGGAGCCCCTGGTCAGCCATCGGGAGACAGGGAAAGGTGGGCCGGGCCAATTGTTACTCCACCAAACCCGGGGCTCCGCCCCCAGTAAACCTCCTGTTGCCGGGAGGCAGATACCGCCTCTGCGGCCACCAGTTCGAAAAAACGCCTAGCCGATTTTTGGTTAGGAAAACTGTGGTTGGAACGCTCCCGGGCTTACTTGAGCCTACCAGAGAGCTGAATTCGGGTGGACGTGGGAGTCAATCCGCGTGGGGGGATTCAAAGAGGAACTGTGTGCTGCGGGCTCCTCCTCTGAGGAGCTCAGGCTGAGAAACCCCCACTCAGTGCTACAAAGCCACCCAGAGCGACAGGTAGACTGCATCCAGGAGAAACCTGAAAGTATTCCTGGGCAGGGCCAAGCTGAGCGGCGCTTGAGGACACGGCTGATAGATGGGGTTGCAGTAGACACGCCCCAGCTCAGAGAGGGGAGGTGTCGGGTTACAGAGGCAGAGACTCAGCAGGAAAAAAAACCCACCTTCCAGGCCGCCCTGGTAAGGTCCAACAGCCCTACCTAGTGTGCAGACTCGGCAGAAAACACACAACCTGTGGGGCCACCACAGCGGGATCCAGCAGCCCAGCAGAGTCCAGACTGACCAGAGAGGAGCCTCCCCAGAGAGGCCCAAGACTCGAGGCAACCACACACACAAGTCACTAGAGGCCAACTGAGCCAATAGGGTCAAACCTGGGCACTGTGAAACCCCCTGCTAAAATTAATAAACATCAAAAAAAAGATACCAGAAATACAAAAAACCTAGAAAGTACACCACCAATGGTTAATAAATCTCAAACTCCAGATCCTATAGAACAAGAAGCCCTTGAAATGAATGACAAGGAATTTCGAGTGATAATTCTAAAGAAATTGAATGAGATAAAAGGAAGCCCTTGAAATGAATGACAAGGAATTTCGAGTGATAATTCTAAAGAAATTGAATGAGATAAAAGGAA
>NW_007726363.1:411834-412176 GCF_000696425.1 Galeopterus variegatus
AGATCCTATAGAACAAGAAGCCCTTGAAATGAATGACAAGGAATTTCGAGTGATAATTCTAAAGAAATTGAATGAGATAAAAGAAAACTCAGCTAGACAGCATGATGAAATGAAGAAAAGTATACAGGTCCTGAAAGAGGAAATGTACAAGGAAATCAACGTCCTAAAAAAAAAATGTAGCGGAACTTGCCGAACTAAAGAAGTTATTCAGTGAAATAAAAAACACAATGGAGAGTTTAACCAGCAGGCTAACGAAAATTGAAGAGAGAACCTCTGAACTTGAAGACAGGCTGGTTGAAATAACACAAGCAGACAAGAAAAAAGTATCAAAGACATTGAAGA
>NW_007726363.1:413076-470289 GCF_000696425.1 Galeopterus variegatus
CTCAAATATCTGAGTCATGGGTATTCCAGAAGGGGAGGAAAAAGGAGAATGTTTTGAAAACATATTCAATAAAATAGTGGCTGACAACTTTCCAGGCATAGGAAAAATCACAAATCTTCAGATCCAGGAAGCTCAACGATCTCCAAATGTATTCAACCCAAAAAGGGCTTCTCCAAGACATGTTATAGTCAAATTGGCAAAATTCAAAGACAAAGAGAGAATCTTAAAAGCTGCAAGAGAGAAGCGTCAAATCACCTATCAGGGAGCCCCAATCAGGCTAACATCAGACTTCTCATCAGAAACCCTAAAAGCAAGAAAGGAATGGGATGATATATTCAAAATACAAAAAGACAGAGATTGCCAGCCAAGAAAACTCTAACCCACAAGCCTATCCTTCTGAAATGAAGGGCAAATAGTATATTTCTCAGACAAACAAAAACTGCAGGAGTTCACCATCACACGACCACCCTTACAAGAAATTCTCAAGGGAGTACAGGGATTGGTTCCTGAAAATTAACTAACACTGCCATAAAAACCCAAGTAAAATCAAAACCCACTAGTATAATAAAAATGACAATCATGAAAAGAAAACAAACAAACAAAAACACTATCTACAACCTAAGGAACCAACAAACACAGAAAACAAACATCAAAGCAGAAAGCAAGGAAAAAAAGACACCTAAGAAAACCAAACAATCAATAAAATGCTAGGAATAAATCAACACCTTTCAATAACAACTCTCAATGTAAAAGGTTTAAATTCCCCAATCAAAAGACACAGATTGGCTGACTGGATTAGAAAGGAGGACCCAACTATATGCTACCTACAAGAGACCAACCTCACCCATAAAGACTGACACAGACTAAGAGTGAAAGGATGGAAAAAGATCTTCCATGCAAACAGAAAAGAAAAATGAGCTGGAGTAGCTATTCTCATATCTGACAAAATAGACTTTAAACTAAAAACCATAAAAAGAGACAATTAGGGTCACTACATAATGATAAAAGGACGGATGCATCAAGAAGACATAACTCATGACTAACAAAAAAAAAAAGAAGAGAGGTGATTCAAATAACAAAAATTAGAAAAGAAAAAGGCGATATTACAACTGATCCATCTGAAATACAAGGAATTATTCCAGACTACTATAAACAACTATACACCAACAAGTTTGAAAATCTGGAGGAAATGGATAAATATCTGGACACACACAAGCTACCAAAACTGAGCAAGGAAGATGTAGAAAATCTGAACAGACCAATAACAATTGAGGAGATTGAAGCTGTTATCAGAAAACTCCCAACAAAGAAAAGCCCAGGACCAGATGGATTCACAGCAGAAATTTACCAAACATTCAAAGAGGAATGGACACCGATACTTTACAAATTATTCTAAAAGATTGAAACAGATGCAAATCTCCCAAACTCATTCTATGAAGGAAACATCATNCTAAAAATACACAAATAAATTCACACACACACACACACACACACACACACACACACACACAACCAGGGGTGGGGGGATGAAGATATAACAACTACAATTTCTTTGAAGGTGTTACAACAAGCAAACGAAGGTGTTACAACAAGCAAACGAAAAGGACATTCTTGGGTGGGAGGGGGGAGAGGGAGGAGGGAGGGAGGTTTCGGTTATGGGTCATAATAATCAACCACATTGTATATTGACAAAATAAAATAAAAATAAAAAGACGGAAGTTGTTTTAAACTTAGTTCTCAAGTTACAATCTAACATTACTGTTAGATATATGAAATTTAAATTAACTGAAATAATGAATATAACCAGAATGTGACTACCTAAATTCTTCTCAGTTTTTAAGATTATTTTTTTCCGGCTTTTTAAAGGTATAATTGACAAACAAAAGTTGTATACATGAAGGGTCTTCAAAAAATTCATGGAAATATTCATATTATCTTTTAATCCCATTTTTCCAGAAACTGTTTTAAGTACTCTTGTATTTAAGGTGTACAATGTGATGTTTTGTTATATATATATATATATAAAAATCATTTGCACAACTAAGCTAATTAACATATCTATTACATCACATATTTTTTGTGTGTGTAGTAAGAATACTTAAGATCTACTCTCTTAGCCAATTTCAAGTATGTAATACACTATTATTACCTATAGTCACCATGTTGTGTATTAGGTCTTCCGAACTTATTTATCTTAAAACCAGAAGTCTGTACCCTGTAACCACCTCCCCATTTTGCCTACACCCTGACCCCTGATAACCATCCTTTTACTTTTTATTCTATGAATTCAGCTTTTGTAGATTCCACATATAAGTGAAATCATGCAATATTTGTCTTTCTATGTCTGACTTATTTCACTCAACATAATGTCCTCCAGGTTCAATCATGTTGTCACAAATAGCAGGATTTTCCTCCTTTGTAAGGCTGAATAATATTTCATTATATATATATAATTATATATGCCTTTTTTAATCCATTGATTTGTGTACAAACACTTAAGTTGTCTTCATATCTTGGATATTGTGAATAATGCTGCAATGAACATGGGAGTACAGATCTCTCTTCTAGATTCTGACTTCAATTTCTTTGTATATAAACTGAGAAGTAAAATTATTGGACCATATGGTAGTTCTATTTTTAAATTTTTGAGGAAACTTCATATTGTTTTCCATAGTGGCCATAGTAATGGCTGTATATTCCCACCAACAGTGAACAAGGAGTCACTTTTCTCTATATCATCCCCAACACTTGCTATCTTTGGCTTTGTGATAACAGCCATCCTGATAGGTGTGAGCTGATATCTCAGTGTGGTTTGGATTTGCATTTTCCTAATGATTAATGATGCTGAGCAGCTTTTATATACCTGTTAGCTATTTATATGTCTTCTTTGGAAAAATGTATATTCAGGTCTTTTGCCCAGTTTTTAATTGGGTTATTTGTGTGTTTCTTGACATTGAATGAGTGCCTTATATAGTTTGGATATATTAAATCCTTACATGATACAAGGTTTGCAAGTATATTTTTCCCTTTCTGTAGGTTGCTTTTCGTTTTGTTGATTGCTTCCTTTGTTGTGCAGAAGCTTTCTAGCTTGATGTAGTCTCACTTATTTAGTTGTTGCCACCTGTGCTTTTGGTGTCATATTTAAAAAATCATTGTCAAGACCAATGTCATGAAGCTTTTTCTGTTTTTTCTAGAGGTTTTATAGTGTCAGGTCTTATATTTAAGTCTTTAATCCACTGTGAGTTGATTGTTATATATGGTGTAAGATAAGGGTTCAATTTTATCCTTCTAATTTTTACATTGGATATCCAGTTTTCCCATTGCATATTCTTGGCACTTTGTCCAAAATCAGTTGACCATAGATGTGTGCATTTATTCTGGTCTATTTAATTAATCTATTTATGTTTTTATGCCAATGCCATACTGTTTTGATTACTATAGCTTTGTAATATAATTTAAAAACCAGGAAATGTAATCCCTCCAGATTTGTTCTTTTTGCTCAAATTGCATTGGCTATTTGAGGTCCTTTGTGGTCCCATACAAATTTTAGGGTTTTATCTTCCTCTGTGAAAAATATCATAGAAATTTTTATACGGATGGCATTGATTCTATACATTTCTTTGGGTAGTATGGACATTTTGACAACATTGATTCTTTCCATCCATGAACATGGGATATCTTTCCATTCATTTGTATCTTCTTCAATTTCCTCCATCAATGTTTTATATTTTTCAGTGTACAAATCTTTTACTTCCCTGGTTTAAATTTATTCAGAAGTATTTTTTTCATGATACTATAAAAGGAATCATTTTCTTAATTTTGGGGGGATACCTTGCTGTTAGTGTATAAAAACACAGCTAATTTTTGTATGTTGATTTTGTATACTGCAACTCTGTTAAATTTGTTTTTTAGTTCTATCAGTTCTTTCTTCCCCATTTTTGTGGAGTTTTGGGGGTTTTCCACATATAAGATTATGTCACCTTCAAAGAGAGACAATTTGACTTCTTCCTTTCCTATTTGGGTGCCTTTTTTTCATTTTCTTGCCTGATTGCTCTGGCTAGGACTTCCAATACTATGTCAGATAGAAGCAGCAATAGTGGGCATTCTTGTCTTGTGAATGATCTTAGAGGAAAAGCTTTCAACTTTTCACCACTGAGTATAATGATAGGTAGGTATGAGTTTGTCATTTGTGGCCTTTATTGTGTTGAGGTACGTTCCTTCTAAACCTAACTTGTTGAAAGTTTTTATTATGAAAGAATGCTGAATTTTGTCAAATGCTTTTTCTACATCTATTGAGATGATTATATGATTTTTTATCCTTCATTCTGTTAATGTGAATTATCACATTTATTGATTTGCACATGTTGAACCATCCTTGAATCCTGGGGATAAATTCAACTTGGCCAGGGTGTATGATATTTTTAATGTGCTGTTGAATTTTGTTTGATAGTATTTTGTTGAGGATATTTATGTCTATGTTAATCAGAGATATTGGCCTGTAATATTTTTTCTTGTAGTGTCCTTGTCTGGCTTTGGTATCAGGGTAATGCTGGCCTTGTAAAATGAGTTTGTAAGTGTTCCTTCCTCTTCAATTTTTTGAAAGAGTTTGAGAAGAATTATTATTAGCTCTTCTTTAAATAGTACATTTCATCAGTAGAACAATCAGGTCCAGGGATTTTCTTCATTGGTGGGAGGTTTTTGATTACTGATTCAATCTCCTTACTAATTATTGGTCTGTTCAGATATTCTATTATTTTTCGATTCAGTTTTGGTAGTTTGTATGTTTCTAGAGATTTATCCCTTTTAGTTTGTTCAATTTGTTGGCATATAATTGTTCATAATAGTAACTTATAATCTTTTTTATTTCTGTGATCTCAGTTGTAATGTCTCCTCTTTTATTTCTGATTTTATTTATTTGAGTCTTCTTTTTTCTTAATCTAGACAACGGCTTGTCAAGTTTGTTTATCTATTCAAAGAACTAGCTTTTAATTTTGTTGATCTTTACTATTGTTTTTCTAGTCTCTATTTTATTTATTTCTTCTCTGATCTTTGTTATTTTCTTCCAATAACTTTGTATTAGTTGGTTCTTTTTCTACTTCCTTGAGGTTTAAAGTTAGGTCATTATTTAAAATCTTTCTTTTTTCTTCATGTCATTTACCACCATAAACTTCCTTCTTAGAACTGCTTTTGCTGCATCCTGTAAGTTTCAGTTGTTGAGTTTTCTATTTCATTTGTGTCAAGATATTTTTAATTTCCCTTTAAATTTCTTCTTTTGTCCACTTGTTGTTCAGAAGCATATTGTTTAATTTTCACATATTTGTGAATTTTCTAGCTTTTCTCCTGTTATTGATTACTAATTTCATAAATTGTGGTTGAATAAGATACTGGGTATAATTTCAATTTTTTAAATTTGTTAAGACATGTTTTGTGGCCTAACATATGATCTATTCTGGACAAAGTTCCCTGTGAACTTGAGAAGAATATTTACTCTTCTGCTGTTGGAAAGAATTTTCTGCGTATGTCTGTTAGGTCCATTTGGTCTAAAGTGTAGTTCAATTCCAATGTTTCCTTATTGATTTTCTGTCTGAATAATCTAAGCATTGCTGAAAGTGAGGTACTGAAGTCCCCTACTATTACTGCATGGCTGTACTTTTCTCTCTTCAATATTTGCTTTACATATTTAGGTGCTCCAATATTGGATGCATATATTATTATAATTGTTATATCCTCTCAATAAATTGACATCTTTATTATTATATAATGACCTTGTCTCATTTTATAATTTTTGACCTAAAGTCTGTTTTGTCTTATATTAGAATAGCTATTTTTGGTCTTTTTTGGTTTCCATTAGCATGGATATATTTTTCCACCCCTTCACCTTTCAGTCAGCATGTGTACCTAAAGCCAAAATGGATCTCTTGTAGGCAGCGTATAGTTGGGTTTTACTTTTTAATCCATTTAGCCACTTTATGTCTTTTGATTGGAGAATTTAATCCATTTATATACAAAGCAATTATTCGTTGATAAAAACTTACTATGGTCATTTATTTGTTTTTGTTATTTTCTGGCAGTTTGTAGATCCTTTGTTTCTTACTCTCTTGCTGTCTTCCTTTGTGATACGATTTCTGTAGTGATATGCTTTAACTTCTTTCTCATTATCTTTTGTGTTTCTACTATAGGTTTTTGCTTTGTGGTTGCCATGAAGCTTACATAAAATATCTTATAACAGTCTATTCTGAATTGATAATAACTTAATTTTTTAATTGCATATAAAAACCCTGCAGTTTTACTTTCCACCTCACATTTTGTCTATTTGATGTCACATTTAAATCTTTTCATATTGTGTATTCACTAACAAATTTTTGTAACTATACTTATTTTAACATTTTTGTCTTTCAAACTTTACATTAGAGTTATCAGTGATTTACACATCACCATACTAGTATTAAAGTATTCTACATTTGACTATATACTCACTTTACCATTAAGTTTTATGTTTTCATATGTTTTTATGTTATTAATTAGCATCCTTTTATTTCAGCTTAGAGAACTCCCTTTAGCATTTCTCATGAGGCAGATCTAGTGGTGATAAATTACCTCAGCTTTTGTTTGTCTAGGAAAGTCTATATTTCCTTCACTTCTGAAGGACAGCTATCACAATAAAGTATTGTTAGTTGGCAATTTTTTTCTTTCAGCACTTTGAATATATCATTCCACTTTCTCCTAGACTACAAGATATCTGCTGAGAAATTTTATGATGACTTTATCAACATTCCCTTGTATGTGGTTAGCCTTTTTTATCCTGCTGCTTTCAAAATTCTCTCTTTGTCTTTGGTTTTTGACAGTTTGATTACAATGTGTCTTGGTGAAGCCTTTTTTGGGTTAAACCTGATTTGAGACTTTTAAGCTTCATGTACTTTCATGTCCATATCTCTCCCCAGCCATTATTTCTTTAAATAGGCTTTCTGACCCTTGCTCTCCATTTTCTCTTTCCAGATTTCCAATAATGCAAATACTAGTTCTCTTCATGGTGGCCCATAAAACCTGTAGACTTTCTTCATTCCTTTTTATTTATTTTTTCTCCTTTGACTGGATATTTTCAAATGAACTTTCTTCAGTTTCACAGATTTTTTCTTCTGCTTTGTCAAGTCTGCTGTTGATGCATTTCTTATTTCATTCATTGTAATTTTCGGGTCTAGAATTTCCATTTGTTTCCTTTTCATGATTTCTATTTCTCTATTAGACCTCTAGTTTTGTTTATGTATTCTTTCTGATTTCATTATGTTGTCTATCTTGTTCTCTTGTAGCTCACTGAGCTTCCATAAAAAGATTATTTTTAATTATCTGATAGGCAACTGTAGATGTTCATGGGGAGGAGGGGATCAATTACTGAAATATTATTGTGGATTTTTGCTGGTGTCACATTTCCTTGAAGTCTGGTGTTGATGTCTTTAGATTTGAAGAAGTCACCTCCTCTAGTCTTTACTGAGTAAGTTTGGGAGACAAACATCTTCACCACTTAGCTCAATTAGGAACTTTGATGCTCTTTCAAGCCTTTTCTCTGGATGCACCTGTTTCACACCTCTTTCTTCCTCTTGTGTAGGGGAGCAGTTCTCAAGATTGTATGCCTTCTCTTGATCCTACAAAGCCAAGCCAGGTGCTGAAAGCTTCCCATTTGTTTTCCCTAGGATGGTTCCTCGAACTGCTCAAGTTTGTATGCCTTCTTTCAATCCCAGAGTTAAGCTGGATGTCCACACATGGAGCTTGCACTCACTATTAGTGGGGACATGCTAGGGGAGCCAGACTGGGGAAGGGAGGTAAGGTGTATGGAACATTTGGGGTACCCACAGACCAGTTTGGGGGGTTCCACAGGTAAGGCATCCTAAGTGGCTCATGGGCAGTCTACCTAATGGAGTCTGCTGGAGGTTAGCAGAGTCCACAGCCTCTCTTCCCTGCCCTCAGCATATCCCAAGCAGTCATCTGTGCCTATCACCTCAGCATTCTGGATAAGATGAGAAAGAAGTGGGCCTCTTAGGCAGCATCCTGTATGGCTAGGATAGTCAGGTGCTCATTCACTACACTATCACTTCCCCCCGTGGGAAAAATTGTGGGCCAAGGAGGTCTCTCTAGCCACTGATCTATACCACCTTCGGAGAGGGGTGATGTGGCAAAAGTGAATCTGTTCTTCTTACCCTTTTCTTTGTGTCTATTTTTGCTCCAACATTGTGCTGAAACTTCTCTGCTGGACTCCCAGACTTCCCCAAGTTACTCTCATTTGTGAATAGTAGTCAAATTTGATGCTTCTATGGGGAGATGATGGTTGAAACCTCTTTTCTGACATCTTGTTGATGTCACTCAACTACCTAAATTCTTAAGCCAGAGTTTACAGCTAAGTTCCTTACTATGAACAAGCACGATGGCTTTACTTTGAGTAACAAGGAGAGTTGTTCTTAAAATGACAATCTCTTGTAAATCTGGGCTGAGCTTACTGATTCAAGATCAGTTTTGTAGTATCTGACAGACTCTCAGCATTAATGATACTTTAGTCTTGGACTTGTTTTGCAAAATCATATGAATTGCTATTACTCATGCTGGCTGAGAATGAGTAGGACTGACTAAGTGAAAATTAGTGTTTAGTCTGTGTATCATTCTATAGACATGGTGATAAAAGAAGGATCATTTATTTATGAGATAAAGAGTTGAAATTGGATAGTCCTGGAAACCAAATTATTTTGAAGCAATAACTTCTCAAATATTATTTTTAAAGCTACACTGAGTGTTTAAAAAATAAAGAAATAAGCATTCGTTCATCCTCCATAAAATAAGAATCTGGCAATGAATGGTTACCATATTTCTTTACAAACATATTAAAAAATATCACAAAGATCTTAGGATTAGGATTAGAACTTTAGAGAAAATCATAAAATTATTTTCATTTTAATAATTTTATTTAATTAAACTCCAAATGGCCTATTGGATAGTACAAAATGTTCTTAATCAGATGAGGGTTTTTTTTGTTTGTTTTGTTTTGTTTTTTACCATGGATATGTGAAAAGCTTGTTGAGTTTTATTTCTAGGAAATTTCATTTAACATATTTCTACCCAGTCTCACACTATATCCCCCAAATAATTTCTGCTGGGAGCAGAGAAAGCCCTTGTTACTTCTTTTGAATTCTCTGCCTCCTTTAAGCCATTATCACTGTCCCTAAAGAAGAAAGTCCACCTTTGCATTAATCTTCTGAGACTACCATAACAGAATATCACAAAGTGATGTGAAAAACAGACATAAATTTGAGACGAGATTATTTTAAAATGTAAAAATGTTGCAACATATATAACCAGTAATGAAATATACATTTCAAAGTTGGGTAAAATGGGATCTATATTAACACAAAAAAGAACACAGGTGTATTCTTCTTTTACGGATGTTTTATGAAATCATAGCCTTTTCAAGAACTCTGGAAGAATAAACATTCTATAGAGAACCTATTTGCCATATATAAATATATGATATTAAAAAATTTTTTGTTCACAGGTACCCAATTTAAATATGTGCATAAATGTAAATCAATTTTTAAGATATTTAAAGTCCAGAACCATTAGAAATTAAATTTAGACATAATTAAAGGGGAGGCTTAAAAATTTATGCTGTGAGTCTTCATTTTTATTCTACAAATTCAGTTGGTCCAGGGAGTGGCCTGAAATCCTGCATTACTAACAAGCTCCCAGGTGGTGCCAATGCTGCTGAACCATAGACCACACTTTAAGAAGCACAATCCTAAAACATAATCCAAATCATAAGCTAACAGAGAATGACATTTTCCTTCTCCCAATTTAAGCTTCTCATTTAGATGTGTATAAGGTGGATAGTTTGGGGGACCTGTAAATAATTAAAATTTTTCCAAATTAAAATCCAATTTAAAATCATTAAAGAGAGGAACATAAATGAGGCTCAAGTATGTTCCTTGAGTTAGAGAGCTAAGGCAGGAGAAAAGGGATACTACAGGGTGAAGATCAATCAGTCCAGCTTTAAAAGCATTGTCTTCAAGTTTGGGGGCTTGCCCACCCTGGGTAGATAGCTTTTGTACAGGGTACGGCAGGATGATTAAATCTTAAGTACTTAAGGCTAAAAAGTATTCACAAAAGGCTACAGTTGCCTATCAAATTGCTTTGATGCCTTTGGATCATCATTACATTACCCCACAGGGAATTTAAACACAACATAAACATGTATTTAAATAAACTTAGAAGAAAGCTAGTTGTTCTGTCTCCTGTTTTAATTAGATATGTCTTATATAAGAAACATATAAATGCAGACTTTGTGGTTTCCCTGGCAAATCTACAGCACGAAGTAAATCCACTATAATATTATTTTGTTTATTTTTTCCCTTAATTAGGCTTTTAAAGTTTCCTTAGCTCTCTGTGTGGCTGCTTCAGCTCTGGCAGCCGGGTTGTGGCGAAGGGTTAGGAGACCATATACCAGCCTCCCCTCACCCCTTCTAATCATACCCCCTGTGTAGCTAGATAGAAAAGTAGAAGAAACAGGAGGGGAAATCATCCCAACTGAACAATAGATGCCGTTCATATAAATCCCTTTATATCATGCTTAAGAAAAGCCAGTTATCTCACCTAACATGTTGATAGGGTGCAGGGTACTTAAAACCCTTAACTTCTCCAAGTATGTGGTCAGCCTTCCAAGGTTCATGGAAAACAAGTATAGTGTCCAACTATACAATGCCAATGTAACAAAATGTTTTGTCGGCCCAGATGCTATCTTCACCATAGATCTCTGGACTGGAGTCTCCTCTAGAAGCCAATTGCAGTGGCTGTAATCAACTACTAGCAAAACAACCAACATGGGCCAATACATAGGCCTATGACTTGTCTCTCCCTTTTGTTAAAGTCTCAGCAAAGAAAGCCAAGGTTGACAAATGGCACACACTGCTGAATGGCTATTTAAATTAGTAAGCTAAATGGTTTAAAAACTTTGTGAGTTTATATCTGCCTTTCTGGCTTTTGTTGTTTTAGTTTAATATTAATTAAAACTTAATTGAATGCTGCTAAAATTGAAAGCAAAAAGGAGCATATGCATAATATGAAGTGTGTGGATTGATATGTAAAGCTAACAGTGACTCACATGAGATATGAGTATATATTTGCAAATCTCTTTTATGTTTTAAGACTTAGTAAATCCCTGTAGTACTCTTTAAATTATGCTTCTGTCCTCCAGGTTAGGTACCTGGTTTAAATACATTAAAATTTATATGTGAACAAAGGTATACACAGAAAAAAGACCAGAAAAATGCACCTAAGTGTTACAGTGATTATCTCTGAAAAGTAAAATTAGAGATAAGTTTTAATTTTTTTCTTTATGCTATCTTCTCTCCTCCTTCCAATATTTCTGAGCCTTTTAAAACAGGAAGAAACAAACAACAAAAAAACTGTACAACAAATAGAAGTATATTAATGGTTTTTCTTGTTAATGTTTGTTCTACAACTATTTTACACAGATTACCAAATTCAGTCATTCAACACAATTTCTTAAAAATCTCCTACGTACCAAGTACTGTGCTTGGCATTACAAATGCACATATTAAATGTTTTTATCAAACAAATACCTTATGAAATGTTCTCCATTGGCCTATGGAAGGATGCTAGAAATGTAGACTCCAAGGTACCCCTGCTCTTCTACTAAATTACTCCTTATTCCCCACCTTTTCTTAGTGTAACAGAGAGTGTAAATAACTGATTATGCAAACTCCTTTATCACTTTGTTTTGATCTTCAGTGAAAGAAATACGACCTAATGGTACAGGGCTAACTGCCTTCTGTCATAAAAACACAAATGTACCGGCCTCATGCCTATCTTTTCAGAGCTTTGTGCCAAGAATCAGTACAGTAGCCCCCACCCTCCTCTGCAGTAGGGACAGGCCTGGGGGGCGAGGGGTGGGCAGCAGTGAACCACTGCTCTCTCCCTTCTGAAGACACTTGTATTTAAGAAGCCCCAAAGAAAGCCATGTGAGACCAGGATCATCAGACAAAATAAACAAAAACTGATTAAACACTCAAAGACCAAAGTCTGTACAAGACGCTTAGCTGGTTAAATATAGATCTTCAGAATGGAACTTTTGTGTGTGACCCAGGTTCCAGAAGAAACCACAGTGATTAGCAACTTCTATCTAACATTTAAATTCTAATGTAGCTACATGGTGTTCCTTCACTGTCTAGGTGTAGTATGTTGTTTAAAAACATCTGTAGTCAAGCCCACCCTGTTGCTTTCCACAATAGGCAACACATTCAAAATGCTTCCTGACTGGGTATTCAAAGTCCTTTTTAACCTAATCCTGGCCCATGTTCCTTCCACTTCATTTCTTTCAGTCCAGTGAGACTGGCATAAGTAGCCAGTCCTAGAAAGTACCTCTCGCTTTCCCACTTTTGTCTCTTAATCCCAAAGCCCTCCTTTCTTTTCACTATTTTATCCATCCTTCAATGATAGGTGACATTCACTTCTTCAGGAAACTTCCTGAGAGGATTTCAACCCCTGCCTGCCCCTTCCAACCTTGATCTCTATTATTCTTCTCTCTGTAGAACTCATTGGGCCTTAAATGAGTGCAAGGAGCTAGATGATTTGGATTGAGTGGGTTTATCAGCCTCCAGTCTACACACTCTTAGAGCATCTTCTCTCTGCAGCTCCTTACAATTCAGTATTGTTTGTAACTTTGGTCTTGCTGAATTTTGCATGAGATAGCCCATCTAATAGAGAGCTTAGATAGGTCTTCAGTGGACGATAAGGACCTCTGATGTTGCAGAGCACATAATGGGTAATCCGATGTTAATTTTTTAATTTTATTTTATGACCTCATTGCTCTTTAACTTTTCAAGACTGAATCTGCCCAAGTAGATTTTGTGCTTTCTGGAAGCAAAGATCATCTCATACTTCTTTCATCTCTCAGAGCTCCCAAGGCAATGCTTTGCACATTTAAGGTGCTCAATAAATATGTTTGTTGATCTATTTTTTAATTCAACAATATCAGTAACATAGTGTCCCCATAGAAATATATCAAAGCAAAAAATTTGCCTTATAAACTGGATCTGGTCAGCTCTCAGATCCATCCCCTTTGGATTCCAGCCAGACCTTATATAGTCTGGGCATTTTCCAATGATACCCAAACTGGATGTTGTTGCAGTGGCTCAGGTGAGAAAAAAGAAGAGCAAGGAAAACACAATGACTTATTATTCCTTCTACCAGCAATTCTATATAGAATCTGTAATTCCATGATAGTTTTGTGACAGAGACTGTTTATTGTCCCCTAATACCATCCTTACTTCTTCCATTTTGAAATAGAAATCCTACATTTTGACTGAACACATGGCTACCAAGCTGGGAACTATATTTTCCAGCCTTTCTTGTATCTAGGAAGAAGCATACCACTAAATTTCAGCCAATGGGGTGTGAACAAAAGTGTGCACATTTTCAGTCAAATCCTTTAAAAAGGAATTTACTTGAACTTCTTTCTATCTATTCTCTCTCTCTTTCCCTTGCCCCGGACTCAAATGCACACCATAAAGCTAGTGAGCAATTCTGAAGATGAAAACACCCTGATGAATGACATAGCAATGAGATAGAAGGATCCCAAGTTCCCAATTAGTTCGTGAAGCAGAACCACTTACATGCCCTAAATCTTTTTATGTTTATTTATTTATTAACATTATTATTTTTTTACATTCTAAGATGTTGTTGTGGAGCAGTTGAGGGGAGTGGGAAAGAGGATGGGAGAAGGAGGAAGGAGGGGGGCATGGTTGAGGCCTGTGGCATCCTCCCTCATTCCTGCAGGTGAGACCAGGGGATTTCCAGTAGTGGCCCAGTCATTGCTGGGCAGGATGCACATGTCAGGGGGGTGTGGCTGAAGCCCTCATTCCCCCACTGCCCCACCTTGGGAGACCAGGGGGCTTCCAGCAGTGGTTCGGTGGTCATTGCTAGGCTAGTTGCAGATGTCAGGGGATTGTGGCCCTCGGACCCCCACTGCCCCAGCTCGGGAGCCTGGGGCGCTTCCTGCAGCAGCTCGGTGGCCGTCTCTGGGCTAATTGCAGGTGGCGAGGGGCATGGCTGAGGTCCCCAGCCCTTCCTACTCCCTGGCTTGGGAGCCCAGGGGCTTCTGGTCTTTCTAAGTTTTATAGGTGTCCTTTGGTGATATGAGTCCTTTACTAGTTAGTATCAAACTTTGTCTCTGGTCTGTGGGTATTTTGTTTTTTCTTTCAGTTCTGTGTTGGATTATTTGCTGTTCTCACCACTGGAACTAATTTCTTATCCTTTGCTTACTTCTGAAATGGAACTTCCTGTGGTGGCCAGCACTTGAGCCCTGTAGTTGAGCTAAAGTGTTGCTTTGCTACTGATTCCCTCTACATGCCCTACATTGTGCATTAATTCTGGACTGTTACATGAGGGAGATGTAAAGTTCTACCTCATTTGAACCGTTGTATTTTCAGATCTCTTTATGAGAGTAAATTAGCCTGTAATTAGTACAGATATTTTCCAGGTAAATATGACTTCTTAAGCATAACCTCTGACCCTTGATTATATCACATTCTTTACTTTTCAGCAATCTTATGTGATAGATCTGGCTTCTGTCTGGATTTATTTCAATATGAGAATCTGCTTAAGGATATAATGATAATACAGACATGGAGTATTACCTTTATCAACTGTTGCCTTATTTGAGTTACAAGTTGTGCTTTCTTTAGGATAAGCACAAAACTTTGCATTTTCTCATTTTTTTCCTTTCTTTTGCCAAGCACAGACTTAAGTATCACTTCTTTCCACATGACTGCATAAATTTGATGGTTTTCACCAATGTCCCAATATTCCAAGGCATCAATTTTTGTGCAGTTATCTGCCATATGACATGTTCTCCAGGAACACATTATGTCTAGAGACTGGGTTCCAATCAGCAAAGGCATGATCCACAAAAGAAATAATTGATAAGCTGGACTTTGTTAAAATTAAAGACTTCTGCTCTTTGAGAGACACAGTCAAGAGAATAAGACAAGCCAAAAAGTGAGAGAAAATATTTGCAACAGACATATCTGATAAAGCACTGCTATCCAAAATATATGAAGAAGACTTAAAACTCAACAATAAGAACACAAAACAATCTTAAAATGGCAAAAGACCTAGACGCCTCACCAAAGAAGATATGCAGATGGCAAATAAGCATATGAAAAAATGCTTTACACCATATGTCATTAGGGAAATGCAAATTAAAACAACAATGAGATACCACTACACACCTATTAGAATGGCCAAAATCCAGAACACTGACAACACCAAATGCGGACAAAGATGTGGAGCAGCAAGAACTTTCATTCATTGCTGGTGAGAATACAAAATGACACAACTACTTTGAAAGAGAATTTGATAGTTTATTATAAAATTAAACACAGCCTTACATGATCCAACAATTGCACTCCTTGGTATTTACCCAAATGAGTTAAAAACTTATGTCCACACAAAGTTTCACATGCATGTTTATAGCAGCTTTATTCATAATTGCCCAAACTTGGAAGCAGCCAAGATGTCCTTCAGTAGGTGAATGGATAAACTGTGGTGTATCTAGACAATGGAATGCTATTTAGTGCTAAAAGGAAATTTTGTATCAAGACATAAAAAGACATGGAGAAAACCTAAACGCATATTACTAAGTGAAAGAAGCCAGTTCTGAAAAGCCTATATACCATATGATTCCAAGTATATGACATTCTGGAAAAGGCAAAACTAGGGAGACAGTAAAAAGATCAGTGGTTGGAGGGATGAATAGGCAGAGCACAGAGGATTTTTAGGGCAGTGAAATGTCACTTCTCGCTGTGTGATGGAGATGCAAAGATTACTCAGAGCCCAGATATTAAGAGCAATGAGAAGCCCAAAGGGACTGCACCAAGAAAACTCCCTCAAGAAGGGAGAAGCAAGATGCAGCCCCAAGTTGGTATTTGCTGCAACTGTTATTGTAAAGACAAGGAAATACAAGAGAAAAAACAACTTAAACAATCATTTATCAAAGGAATGAAAAGAAATTGGCTATGGGGCATTCTCTGGAAACATAAGAAACGAAAGAAAGGGAGCGAAGCTGGATAAGAAATGACCTTAATGTTCTTATCTAATCTAGCAGAAGCTATGTGCTGTTTCTAGTGTGCTGTTTTCAGCACTTAGGTTCTGCATAAGTGCATTTAGGACTCTTGCCCTTGGTGCACTCCTTGCTTTTTGTCAAGCCTATGTGCTCCCTATGTGAAACTACTCCGTATGGTACTATAATCATGGATACATGTCACCATACATTTGTCCAAACCAGTAAATGTAACCTGTGGCTTGGTTTCCTCATACCCACCCATCTTTATAAAGGTCTTGTAGAAAGCTGAAGCTGCATGAAATGAATAATAATTACCTCCAGCATGACTCCAACAGACTCAATATAGGCTCCAATAAGTCTCAGTTACCTTCTGACTTATTACATTACAGGTGAAAAGCACTAGCTTCTCCATAACTCATAGAGAAAAATGCTGCTTCCCATCCTAAGTCTCTATTCTCTAACTTCACGGGGCCACTCCCCATTACTTTTCAATAAGAGAAAGAGTAGAAAACTTCTCTCCAGTGCACCTCTTTTATGATCTTTGCTCTCTGTGAGATCCCAGGGAACACACGTGGTCAGGATCATTTCTTCCAGCACCACAGCCTTTTTCAAAATCCCTCCTTTGGTGCCCAACAAGTCTCTCATAATCCCTCTGGAAATAACTTTCCCCCGAGAATAATTGCCTGACAATGAGGCAGGGAAGAACACATAACTATGTCCCAGGAAAGCCATGTCTGAGGTCTTTACTTAATGCCAATTCTAGCACAGTAAGGTGACTACTGAAGGAAAACATGGCCTTGATATAGAAATCAGACTCTGTGGCTGCTCAGCATGGGTGACCTGATGACCAGGTGGGAAGCAACTACAAGGACAGTCCTTAACTTAGGTTACTTCTAGTGTTCAATGGTAAGAGGAAAATATTAAAAATTAATTATTCTTCCTCTAACTAGACAGAAGTAGAACCTGAAATAACTGCTACCCTAAAAATTGAGAATATTTTCTTTAAAAATAAATGTATATACTTTTACATATATATAATAGAAATGTTCAATCATTGTGAATTTTGAGTGAAAACCTTGAGCGGGTTATTTATTAATAGTAAGGCCAACAAAGCTCAATATTTTTGAAAAAAAGAAAGATGGGCACAGAAGATTGATATCGCACTAATTAGGATTGTGGACATTTAATTAGTTACGTTGAATTCCATGAAATTGATTTTGATTGCATCAAGGTAACCAATAACGTTCCATAGAAAGATGTAAATTTAGAAGAATGGGTTGTATTTCATATGCTTTGTTTGGGTAATATTTTCCTCATCTTTCAATCTGTTTCCACAAACCCATTGTTGCTAGAGTAAGAATATAAAGGTATTTTGTTTCTGGCTTGTATAGGCTCCCTTCAATTTCTAATGATTTAACATGAAGGAAAACTCAATTCTAAAGGCTACCTTAATTCTTAACTTTAAAAGTATTTTAAAAAGTTGATTTTGGATATATAAAAAGATACATATTTTTGAAAAGATTAATACGTTCAAATGATTAGCAATTTTTAAATTAACTTTTTTCCCTACTATTATAATTTTTAAGTCTTTCAGGCCTTTTAATGGAAGCTTTCAGAGCACTATCCTGAGTCACTTAATTTCTGTTAACAGATCTGTCCTGGCTTCTTATTGGCATTTATTCCTGTGCCACCCACATAGAAGTCCAAATGTGGAACCAAAGACTGCTGAGCTGTGAACACTCTATTTATGTAATTCTGCCAGTGACCACCCTTAAACCTCAAAAGAATCAAAGGAAAGCAAAGATATGCTGAAATGTTAAAAAAAAAAAAAAAAAAAAAAAAAAAAACCTTGAGGACACTTACAAGAATGTGAGTTCTTCTATACTTCTATACTGCATCCTGTCTAATCTGAGTCCTAAGTGTCAGGACCACCTATGTACAATTTTTAGCTGCTAGGAGTTCTGAGGATGATCTGTGGCAAAGTTGTATGTGCATATGTACCAGCCTGCCTAATTCTCCACAAAAAAAAAAATCAAGACCAACCACAGGCTGAAAGGGAAAACTCTCACTTTGGTGCAAAGAGTAGGTGAATTGTGAGCCCTGGATCAAAATGCCTTCTTTTACCTTTCTCCATGCTTAGATAGGATGTGTGTGTGTGTGCATGTGCATGCACTTTGTAGCTTAAATCAGAATGAAAAAACACGAGACAGTAGGTTCTCTTCATCTAGCAACTAGAGATTAAGCAAAAGTTTAAACAAACAATATATAGTAGTCATTTGAACCTTAACTATTGACTTTCTCAGCAACATCACCAACACTAAAAGCTTTGTTTTGTCTTGATTTCAATTTGCAATTACAATTTTCATCAGTGTTCTGAATTAAAGTGAAGAGAACATCAGTTAATTATAAGTAATTTTGCCATAATCTGGAATAAACTAGATGATTGCTCAATTCACATAAATATAATCATAAATTGGGATTTGAGACTTTGAAGGGAGCTTTGAAATTACTTCCCATACAAACCTCTCATTTTAGAGATGAAAAAAAATGGAGATTTGGTGTGATTAAATGACCTGCCCAAGGTCGTACAGCTAATTAGAAGCTAAGCAACAGCTAGATTCCATGTCTCTTGCTTTCCCATTGGGGTGTTTCATTTTTTTCTATTACACCTCAGCTTTTGATTAGTTATAATGAGAGGGAACAGTGGCCTGGATTAAACAAAATACCAAATAGACCTCCTAACTCCTTTCTTTATTCCTCTGCCCCTTGAAAACAGGGTTGTTTTGTTTTGTTGTTTGTCTAATTATCTTTATATCCTCTGTAGCATCCAACACCATGTAGGTTTTCAGCAAAAATGTGCTGAGTTGATTGCACTGAATAATTAGAGAAATTAACTGATCTACCTTTTGAGAAACAGCAGATTAATGTTAATATTAATTTTAGAGATGGTGAAGGAAGACTGCCAGCCAGGTAGGGAATGATGGAGGAAGCTGGTTTGGAATTTCCATTTTCCATTTCTAGACCACAAAGAATAACAACATGGAGGCAACAGGAAAATAGAAACAGCAGCATTATTCACATCATGTGAATAAGCCATTTCTTTTTCTTATTATCCTTCTCAAGTTGCTAATGAATCATATTCTAGCATGTGTAACTCTTTCTCACAATTTGTTCTTCTTTCTCAAACATAACTTAAATCATTTCCCCATTATGTACGGTATAACTAACCCTGAGTTAATGAGCTTTCAAAATAGATTGCTAATTAAAATTTTAGGAGAAGCAGTATCATGTATTATAACAAGCATTTGAACTGAGAATTAGGATACACGGTTCTAATCCTGGACCTGTCAATAATAAGCTCTTTGATTTCAGACAAGAAGTGCAAAGCCACCGGTGATCTCTTCCCTTCCAGCTTTAAAATCATGATTCAATATGATTTTCTTTCTTAATGAAGTTATAAATATTTATTAAACACTACCTAGGACTAGGCACGTGTTTATTCTAAAGAAGGTAGCTATCTCATCTGGAGAGAGCAAACTTACCATACCATGTTATCGCCATCACATATACGCCATCACATAGAACTGAACTCAGAAGTAACGTTCACGTTAGTATTGTCTATGCTGAAGCTTTAATTGGTGTCCAGTTGGTTTTTTTTGGATAAGGTTTTCAAACAAGTATTAAATTAGATTATATAATCTTTAAGCACCATGAACACTCAGAGAGAGAGAGGTGTGACCTGGACCAGAACCACATATCCTGAAACTGGAAGACGGCAGCAAGTTTAACCATTAGCCCAGGTGCCTTGTTCACACAGAAAAGCAATGAAACCAGTGCAGTCACACGGGGCCCCCAACTGGGGTTTAATGCTGTCTTGAGAGTCCTAATAATGTTATTTTTGAATCTGGATTTTGTTATAAGTCCAATGGGGCAATGGAGAATGCGCCAAGATCGTGGCGTCTCCACGTGGGCAAGCTTCCCTCCATCTCTCCAGGACTGGTTTTTAGTTGCCGGCTCCCCTGGTCCCTGGCACCCCACACCCAGCCAGTCTCCCCCTCCCCTGCCCAACAACGACTGCCACCCTCCGCCCTGGGCAGGAGCTTGGGTACAACATGGAGAGGGAAGAGGTTAGACACATGCACTCTGCGGCACGGCAGGATGGGGCATGGGGATAGCCACCCCCCAGCACTGCGCTGACGGCAGCACCGCATGTCTGTTGCGCAGCCCGTCAGAGGCTGTGTCTGGGAGGGGAGAGAGCCTCTCCCATACCCCATCCAGATCCTGAGCGCATTCCAACCCTGAAGTTCAAAGATCTTGGGATCTCTTGTGGATGGAGGCACCCTCAATTTCCCTAGGCCCCAACCCCAGCCGAGCTGCCTGGGTTCGGAGGCTGGCAGGAGCAGAACCCAGTAACTGACAGGCCCACGCACACATGCCCTTACGCAGCTGCGAGGGTCTGCACCCGCCCCACAAGTACCTCCTGCTCCATGCCTGGAGGGATTCTCTCTTCCTCCTTCCACCCTTCCTGAATATGGTTTGTATTTGCCTCTTCTGGCCTGCTAGAGGCAGGAAATGTCCCGTTTATTTTTATATTTTTGTGCTCTGATATTTGTATTTAAAACTGGCATTGCACAATACGAGATGAACAGGAAAACATTATACACACACACATACACATATATATTTTTTACTTAGAATGCCATTATATAGCAAATAAAAATCACTATGACAGGTTGAGAGAGAGAGGAGAGGGACCATGGAAGAAAGGAAAAATCTTCAAATGTACCTTCAACAGCACTTTTCCTCTTGGTTTTTATTAAAGGGCCCCACATTTTTATTTTGCGCTGGGCCCTATGAATTATGTAGTCAGCCCCACAAACAGAAAGATGAATTCTGTCCTTAAAAAGTTTACTGACTTGCAGTTATGTTTCTATGACTTCAAAAAGTTGTGGGACTTTCACCAATCCTGTCTTCTGCTCCCCTTTAACCTGCTGCCTCACGATTTCCCTGAAGACTCCTCAAGGCTCCAGATAACCTGTTTCAATATCTGATTCTAGGAAACAGTTGCTCCACTATCACTAGCACTCTTTTTGTCAACCATTTTTAGTCAAAACTATTCACTAAATACAAACTAAATGGCAGAAAGGGAGACCTTAGCAGAATGAACAGCACCTGCTGCACAATTTGGGAGAGCAGAGCCCAGTGCTCCTTGGCCTAATAACACCCCACGTGGTCTCATTGGCTGAGAAAGTACAATAACACTTCAAGCATGGGAAAAAAAATATTAAAAGTGCAAAATAGTGATTTTGTTTAATATATATTTAAAGAAAAATATCATAGACACAAACCACATAACAAATCAGTTATAAGCTAGGTGGCATTAAGAGACTATGAGCTTACAATTTTGTATTCTGCATTCTTCACTTGATCTTAAAATATTCCAAATGTATCTGCTATAATTTATTTAATATTTCCTTATCTTTGAATATTAGTTGTTTCTGGTTTTGTGCCCAAAACTCTTTTATATTTAGGATTAATTCCTTGGGATAGATTCCTAATTATTAAGATGAAGAATATGATATTGATAAAGAATATTCATAAGTATTTTCAAATTGCTTTACTAAAATGTTATGGAAATTTCTATGCCTATAAACTTAAGATTTTGCAGTATGCTGTCCAATATTTAATTTGTTGTCTAAATAATCAATGTCATTTTCCAATTCCAGAAGTAAATCATACCTTGTTGTTGTTTTAATTTGCTTTTCTTTGATTACTAATAAAACTAAATATTTATTAGCCATGTTTAGTACCCCTTTATAGACTGCCTTTTTATGTCCTTTTACAAAAATAGGCTATGATGTCTAATATGGGCAATATTAGCTTGGGGCTTACATCCTACCTGCATAGCAATGCCAGCAAAAGGAACTTCTCTTTCCCAAACTGACCATCATTGGCCTGGGTAGGATAAAACACACACTCGTGAACTAGTCATATGGGTAAGGCATAGAGTAGTGCCTTCATTTTCAAGGCCTGAGTCATGTGCCAATCTTTATGCCAGGGAGTGGAGCCAGACTCAGTTGAGCTGGAAGCAACAAACATCATTGCCCAATACAAGTTCCTGAGCCAAGCTCGGGAAAACTACACAGTCCCTTTATTTTAGACATCACAGCATATGGTGTTCGGTGTACTTCCACACCTTCAACTAGGTGTGAATTCTCCTGGGCTAAAGGGAATTGGAGAACAGATAATCACAAAGTGATCATTTTTTAAAAGGCATAATGTACTGGCAGGTGATCAGTTATCAAGTACTTAACTTACCACACGCAAAAACTAAAGCTCCCTTTTAGAACTAGGCATCTGCTTAAAGCAAGTATTGAAAAAAAAAAAAAAAGCAAGAGTTGGATGAGATCTATTGTACTAAGAATTTTATGAAAACGTCAAGTTCTATCCTTAATACCTGTCCAAACAAACCTTACCCTGACACATGAACTATTATTATGTTTACCCCTGAGTAAAATTTGTCTGGAGTGAAATAGAATAATAAAATCCTTTATAACAAATAATAATAGAATAGTGTCTCTCTTAGGAGACAAAATTTCAGGTCGTAGGGTTCAGACAGATGTAAACCATCAGAAGTTGACTGAAATGAATTCTGAAATCTTCAACAATGCAGGGAAGTATATAATAAAGGACTTCTCTGAAAGTGTAAACAAAAGGAGCATATTACATAAAATTACTCTTGGATATTTAGTCATCTTAATTATACTCTTTCACTTATATTTGATCACAAAGAGACCCATATCAGGAAGCATCAATTTAGTTTCTTATATTGCGCCTAAATGTATGATCATATTATATTCTTCCCCTCTAGTTTTCACTGCCCCTTCCATTGCTGGGAGGAAAAAAAGTGTGGGTGGCTGGGTGGGAGATGCACACAGAAGCTAAATAACATATCTGAAGTCACCCAATCACTAACAGAGCTAGAAACCAAAATCCTGTTTCCTCTAGTCTAATCCACTAAATTCCTCCAACAAGCATCTTAACCTCAGCAATTGGAGTTTTCTGGGTGTGCATTCCAATGTTTAGAAATCAGGCGAACTGTAAATGCCACCAGCAAGTGCTGAACATGAACTAGTGAGCACCCAGAGCTGAACCCAAATCCCAATTCTAAACACTCCATAGTCACTCCATTTTTCACATATTTTCCTGAGTTCTCCTGGATATTATTATAGCTTTGGAAAGAGAGTTGGTTGGAAAACTTGGCATCGACTGTGCAAATAAAATGAAATGAATAAGTTTTTCTTTTAGGAGAGTTTATTTCTTCATAACATTGGTTCAGAAACTGTGGAAGCAGCTGTATTTAATTAAACAAATGCTAAGAAACCTCATGTTTTCAGTGGAGCAGGCATGGTTTCTGTCATCTGCCTTTTGCAAATGTAGAGTCTCCACATAGTAGATGTGGTAAAAGAAATCATGATTAGTTTCTTCCCTAACAACATTTTTCATAAAAATTGTCATCATCTTAACTACTGTCAGAATGAACAAAATATGACAAAATAGATATATAAGAAGTAGATTTTCAAGTAGGTTTTTGAAAAGGACCTGATTTTGGTGATACACTGTCCATTTCCTAATTCAAAATTTATATAACGTTGTCAGCCATTCCAAAATGAATATCACAAAAAAATGAGGGCTTTTAGGCAGATGGATGAACACATGTTCTCTAATTTTGAAGACAGCGGGGTACCTGGAAATATCTTGAAAACCTATAGTTAAGAAAACTGCAGAAAAACGAAATGCCACATGTGCTATAATACAATATAAAGCAAGTTGAGAATCAGGAGGTTATGGGATTTGTTTTTCGTCTTGGATAAATCACATATATGGGCAGGTCTTTTTTTGTATTTGCAGAGTTGGAATAATAATGTTATTTGTACTTGGACAGATATTTTATGGTTACCAGGTAAAAGGATTTTAAAAGCAAACAGTGGGATTATTACAGTCATTTCAGATTCTTACCTCTAAAATTATTTACAATGTAGAATCATATAAATCCCACTTACAAAATATCTCTTGAATCTACATATGTCTCTTCATTTCCATTGTCACTATCCTAATCTAAAATAGCATAATCTCATACTAAGACTGCTACAACAATGTACCAACCCATGTCTCTGCCTCCTTTCTTGCTAAGGGCTGACTTTAGAGACTCCCAGTTGTGAAAAGATTATAGTTCCCTCTCCCAACACCATACATAATTTGAATAAAACTGTGCTTTACAGTTTAAAAAGATTTGAGCATGTGACTCTGGAAAGCAGTTTGCCTTTTTCTGGTTTTCAAGGTAGGCATGTGGCTTGTTGCATGTATGTAATATTGTTGTTTGATAGAACAGTGCCTCATTGTTTGGGTGTTCTGCATTTTTAGATCATATTAATTAGAATCTACAACTAAATTCTAATAGATTTTTTAAAAGCCATGAAGGTTATAGCTCCACATTCATGAATCTTAACCAAAATTTCAAGCTCAAGAACCACTGTGCACAGTACAACAGAAATGCTACTTATGTGGCACTTTTTATTTTTGCAAGAGAAAATGCTCTGGAAAAGCACACATCTGTCATTTTTGCCTGTTAAGCATCCACTAACTGTTCTTCTCTGGAGAGCCATACCTCACTCATTAGATATGCCCTTGAGAGGACCTAAATCAGGGAAATGAGTATGTGATCCAGGCTATGCCAATCAGAAGCTCTTTTCCTGGAGTCTGAATCTGGAGCAAGTAACATAGATTTTAAAAATTCAATTTTATTTATCCTGATGGCAGTGACCTTAAGATCTTTCCACTGATTCCTGCTACCTATAATGCTGGAACTATTCTTTTAAAAACATTATTTAAAATCAAATAAACTTTTATTGTCAGTGTGTTAAGTTAAATTTAGAATCAATTCATCATTGAATTAGAAGCTGACAAATAAGGGCTCACCATGCTGAGACAGCTCTGCTTTGATCTTTGTCATATAAGCCTTTAAGTTTTTGTCTACCAGAGGCCCAATATCCGATTGCTTCTGCTAAAGAAAAAAATTATTTAAGATACTTGTTAAAGCATAGTCAGGCAAACTTTATACAGGATCATTGCAATAGGTATAAGGCACACTGCAATGAGATTTTGCAGTAAACAAGAGAGATTGGGCTTAACTCTGAATACAGCATGGGCAAGTGGGAATTTATGGCCAAGGAACAGGGAGGAGGTCGGTGTATGGAAAGTTACTAAGAGGAAACTTCAGGAGTAAGGGGGATTCTGACTAAACTGACCTAACAGGATTCTAGCTGAAGACAGGCTTGGGTGATCAGACATCACCTGGGGGATGGTAAAGGATGAGGAGCTCGATCAGATATCAAGGATGATCAGGAGTGGAGGGTTCTTGCTAAACTGACTTAGCAGGGTTCTTGCTAAAACTGGATTTTACAAGGAAATGCACAGATGGACCTAGGAGGAGGTTCAGGAGTCTGACTAAAATTTGGCTAAGCAGCTTCCACAGGAAGCCTACCTGCTGCCACTGGTTCTGCCACCATGTCTCTAGTGATCCCTAAGAAGTTCCAGCACATTTTGCAAGCACTCAACACCAACATCGATGGGTGGTGGAAAATAGCATTTGTGAATACTGCCATTAAGGGTGTGGGGTGAAGATATGCTCAAGTGGTGTTGAGGAAAGCAGATATTGACCTCACCAAGAGGGCAGAACTCACTGAGGATGAGATGGAACACACGATCACTATTATACAGAATCCACACCAGTGCAAGATCCCAGACTGGTTCTTGAACAGACAGAAGTATGTAAAGGATGGAAAATACAGCCAGGTCCTGGCCAATGGGCTGGACAACAAAATCTGTTGAGATTCTAAGACCTGGAGTTACCGACTCGAGACCATGGAGGACTGTGCCACTTCTGGTGCCTTCATGTCAGAGGCCAGCACACCAAGGCTGCTGGTCGTTGTGGCGTACCATGGATGTGTCTAAGAAGAAATAATCTATAGACCTCGTCTGCTAATAAATAGTTTCTATACCTAAAATATAATAATAATAATAATAATAATAATAAAATTTGGTCAAGCAAAAGTCTTCGTCACCTCCCAGATGTTTTAACTGACTCTTTTCTAAAACCAGAAGTCTTGTTGTATAATAAAGAATCTGGCTGGCTTCTGTCCCTGTTTCTTGGGAGAGACTAAATCTTTGGAATTTCTCAAGCAATAGGAGTATCTTTGTTACTTATGAGCCTCTTGGGTCACATCTGAGTTTATGCTAACAGATGAGATGAGTCAGGATGGCAGCTGGTCAGCAGAATGACCAACCACGTGATTAGGAGGTTGGGGTGTTGTGCAGGAGGGTGAGGAGACCTGATTCCACAGGAGGCGGCACAGAGCTCTGCTTTGGGGACCCTCTGAAACCTTGCCCTATGAGTCCCTTCATCTAACTGGTCTTGGTTCGTATCCTTTACATAAAACTGTACTCAAAAGTATAGCACTTTCCCAAGTTTACCAGTTTATTGAGCAAATTATCTGAGCTCATGGGAACCTCCTGAACTCATAGCCTGTCAGCTAGAAGTGCAGGTGGCCTGAGAACTCTACTTGTGGCTGGTGTCCGGAGTGAGGGAAGTCCTGTTGGGGACCGTACCTTTTAACCTGTGGGTTATGCACCAACTCCAGGTGCTTAATGTCAAAATTATATTGCAGTACACCGGGAGGGGTAGGAATAACACCCTTTCCACCGGTAAGTTTAAAATCCAGTCAGAGTTGTAGTGAGGGGGAAGGAATGCAGATAAAGCACTCAAGCTGGAAACCCCTACCTTCTCAGTGAAGCAGGGGGTAGTAAAACCGTGAGGGAATGGCAAGCAATAAACACATATCACATACAAACAAAAGTTGATTATTTTCAGATCTATTATATTTTCTTTCACTCTATCATCATTATGCTCATGCTTGACTTATCTGTACTTAAAGGTCGATCAGTACTACTGTTTTTTAATGTGATTATTAGATTTAATCCAGGAACAAGGGGTGCTAATAGTTTATTATTTTAAGACAAAATCTATTTTTATGTGCTAATCCTGTGAAAGAATGAGCAAAGATGGCTTAGGATTGGGTAATTAATTGTCTTGTTTCTTTTATGATTTGTGTGTCTGTACGTATTTGTGTGGCTTTTGGTGAAAATAACTACCTGGAGTGGTGAATATTATATAAATTTTAGAGTAACATCAAAATTCCATCCTTCTCCCCTCCCTGCCTTAGAATTATTGAGTTGCCAAGGTTTTCTCTGGTAATTTTCTGATATTCCCCCTACCATCACAGCAGGACTGATTTCTTTATCCCTAACTCAGAAAATGCATTAGGCCTAGCCTTGAAATGAAGGTTTTCATAATATTTAATCTTCTTTTTTTCTTCCTTTGCTGCAGCTTAAGTCCCATTACTCCTGGTTCTGTCCTTGTTGACTAATGAGGATAATTGGCCCCTTTCCCCCTGAAAACATCCTTTTATGTATTTTGGAGAGTTATTATGGCCCTTTTCAGTCCTCTCTTCTCTAGGCAGAACAGGCCTGATTCTCTTAACCTTTCCTCACAGGGCTGATTTTCCAAACCTTTGATCATTTTTGTTCTTCCCCTCTGAACTCTCTCCAATTTGTCTGTCTCTTTCAAAATGTGGTACCCAGGAGAGAATCCAATCCTTCAGCTGAATCTTAACCAATATGGTATTAACCTGGCCAATGCTTAGTGGATGTGTAATAGGACCTTAATATTATTTATCCAAATTCTGGTACGAAAGTTTCTTCTATTTAAAAAATAATAGAAATTAGGAATTTTAAATTGACTCTCAGTGTTTCTTAGATAATCCACACGATAGCATACCAGAGTCTTAGAAAAACAGTAAGCTATCAAACAATAGCGAACAGAACTTAAGTTGGAAATATAGGATACATTTTTAGAATGGATGAGCTTCCTAAAGGAGGGTATATAGAGCTTTTCAAATAAGAAGAAAGATTTCCACACTATTCTATGTCATTTTGCTCTGTTGTGTGGTATCTAATGCTTGTAAAATAATTTATTCTATACTTATATTGCCTTGAAAATCTCCTGGGAATAAATTTTCACAACTCAAGTTGATCTAAGGCTTCTTTATTATTTTTGCATCTCAGCTTAACATTATACTTGAAGTTACCAAAAATTGTAGTCTACTAACTAGTTGGACAATAAGGGATAGAGCTTTTGAACTGAAAAGCTCTTGCTGTGTGCTACCATAGCTAAGGAAAAGATTAAGGAAATGTTTTAGAAAAGGATGTGTTTTGTATATTTCACACCCTTAAAAAACTATGGAAAATACAAAAAGACATCCAGGGCTTTTGCAGGGTTTAATCTCTAGCAGATGAGACATGACCAAGAAGCTTGAAACAATAGTAAAACTGTTTAATGCTTCACTGTGTGGTACTAAGTATGAATAAAATGCTGACTCACAGGAGAGATCAACATAGACTTGAGGAATAAAGACATGGCTTCATAGAAAAGATGAAGTTAAAATCAGTCTTGAAAAATAGGCATCAGAGAAGAAAGAGAGAGAGAGGAGGAGAAATAAAAGCAGGGAAAGAGAAATAAATATGATGGGTCCAGAGGACAGAAGGAAACTAACTTGGCTGGAATAGAGAAATGAGTTGAGGAGCTGCGAGAAATAAGACAGACAATTTTTATGAGTGGTTTAAAAGCCAGGCAGGCACTTACGAATTCAATGTGGTGGGCAACTGGGGACAACTGAAGGATTGATGAAAGTTACTATTTGGGAAGATTAGTGTGGTGGCAGCCTTCTGTATGATGGGGCCGCAGGGGCAGGGCAGAGCTAAAGCAAACAGAGCACCTGTGAGCATTCTACCCATCACCAAGCTCTTTGGGCTGTCAAACTTGTCCTTTTAAATGTTTGATCCCAATTATTCTCCTTTTGCTATACTGCTAGGTGACTTTTGTACAAGTCAAAAAAATACTCAGAGTTAAACATTTCAGTCTTGATCCATCAACACATGTATTCGAAGCACCTTAGAGATCCAGAGAGAACATTTAAGAGTGGGTATCAGTAGAGAGATTCAACTTTAAACACTTAACTCTGATGACACTCTGGTTTTGGGGGGTGGGGGAGGGGGGAGGAGAGCGGGGAGGGGGGTGGAGAGAATGAGAATGGAATCAGTGTTACCACTAGATGTCACTGTTGCTAGGCTACCTCAAGGCTAAAAATGCAGTATTCAGTGGGCTTAAAGTGAACTTAGTTTTCAGTACAAGAGAAAATTTTAAAATCCATAATACTTGCATCCAAAATGCTCCCCAGCCCAGCTCTCCCTGACATCCAATCTTTGCCCAAGAAGCAGATTCAAGCTACTCATTTGATGTCATATTTATAAAATAATCAGGCTGCAATTGTGGCATTTTTATTTTTCAATATAGTTCCCTTTCTTAGCACTGGATTCTCTGAGGTGCTGTATGTAGGGCTGGGCTGTTGCTTCTTAAGCACTATACCCAGCCATATTGACTTAACGAGTTAGTTCTTTTTCATGTGATTTTTAAAAAAAAATTTTATCGGTTAATATCTGATTTGGAGTGTTCAGTTTAGTTGCATGTATCATAGGTTTATTGCTACAGCAGGATTCCAGAGGTCTCTGTGTCACCATTCCATAACATAGCTTTTAATACAGTGGATAATTTGGAAACCAAAAGCACATTTCTTGTGTGTTTACACAGTCTTAATTAACTTGCAATTAAAAATATTTTGCAAATTTTAATTTTTTAGATGTTTAGAATGTAGCGTATGATTTGAACATAGCATCCTATAACAAGATGCTTTGTGTACCTAATAAAGGCTCCTGAGTAGCACTGTATGTACTCTTTGTAAATAGATACTACATAAAATACTTTACAAAATATTTAATGACCATCTTCTATAGTAACTGAACTGTATTTAACCAAAATTCTTGATTTTTTTTTCTACTTCTCAAAGATACTATTTAAATTAAGGTGTTGGGAAGGTAGCTACACACTAAAGTGGAAGCAAGTATTTCAAAAGCCTGAGATCTTAAGCATCTGGATTTTTTCCCCCTCATCTTTTGCATTTTTAGGGGTCACAAACAAATCCCAGCTCTTTTCTACCTCTGACTATAACTTCATAAAGATGGGAACATCACAAAACACTATCTTACTGGATTAAGGTAATTAAAGCATCTTTTATGCATAATTGTTCTTTGAACTTATGAAAGTGGGTTGTTTTAAGTGAGAAAGTTTAAAAACTTACTGGAAAGTTTTTAAAAAATGTTTTGATACTTCCAAATCTGATTCTTTCTCCCAAACTTTGGAAGGCATATACAGCCAGGTCTCCATGCCATACTTTTTTTTCCAGGCATCTACGTCTCTGGAGAACTGCTTGGTCACTTCCTCAGATGAACTCCTAAGAGCACAAAATCAGTGAGACTCATCTCACAACATGATTTCAGCACATCATGCTTTGCAGATTTAGGGCAATGTGGGAAACTCAAAAGATTCTGAGGTCAAAGACCTTCAAGATCCCAGACAGGATATGTGGTTTCAGCAATGCACAAGCAGCCAGCTTTGTGAGGGCACAGGGGATATGCAAGAGGAGAATGTCCTCTCTCTTCCCCTCATCCCCTCTAGAGAGAACACTCTTTTCTTTCCTTCTAATCTAACTCACCACAAGGGATAGATTCAGGCTGACGGATTCGTTGACGGCATCCATGCAATATGGAATTGAATGACTAGGAAAGTTTCCCTCCCTATACATACCAAGAAGATGTGAAAAAGTACATCAATCCCTATTTTAAATCCCGTACAGAAAGTTATTTCTTTAAAATATCATACACTATAATAAGTTCTTGTGTTGATTGTGTAGATTCAGATTTTTATACATTGGTTTAATTTCAAAGAATAAACACACATTTCTTTTTGTAAGTGAAAACGAAGATATAAAAAGAATATTATAAGGGCAAAATAGAATGAGACATTGGAACAATATGGATAATTTTTAAAGAACTTTTGATATGGAAAGAAAAATAAAAGGATGATTCTGTTTGTCATGAAGTATAAATCAGAGACTTATAAATCTCAAACTAAGCTCATAACCATTCAATTATTTTCATCAATTCTTCGGCAGCAACAAGCCAAAAAGCTTAAGCAATCTGCAAAAATTGATACTGTGGGATCCATATTTTGTAAATGAAAATGTTTACCCACTAATGTTGTGGAATCTATATTTTAAGTTAAAATATTTACCCACAAAGAAGTTTACATATTTTCGTTAAGAATCATGCTGTTAATTTTGGGGGGAGTTTGTCAAGTTACTTGTAGGATATTTCAGAGCAACCAAAAGAAACTGCTAGTATTCTATCAGAAGCTATGAATACTTTTTCTAATTTATGTGATGCAATAATATTTGTCACGTAAATGGTTATTTCCATGTGAGGTCAAAATATGGTAACAATAGAAAATCAGACATTTGGCAGAAATCCCAACTTTAAGCTTTATAAAACAGAAGAACTTTTTGATCACTGGCAAATTGGGGGGGAAAATGTTTTGTGTTTAGTTTTATAAAAATGTCTTTTCAAATTAGCAATTTATTATTGGTAGTGAAGTTTGATGGAATGTTTTAATCTGAACTAAAATTGAATAGTTCAGATGGAAAGCCCAGATTAGAGGGGGGAAAAAAGCAATACAAATTCTAGGCAAAGTGTCCCAGGAGATATGTGTTCTACATGATGACTTGTCTAGAGTTTACTTTGCAAATGCTCTCTCTCCGGATACTCCCACACTCCAAAGCAGGACCCATGCCAGTTGCACACCACATCCGAGCAAAGAGAAGGGATGTGACAAGTAGAGCTTGGCTTGTTTTTCCCTACAGTCAGTAAAAGGAAAATAGGATCTGTAGCTACACAGGGCATGTCTCATGAACTGTTTCGCAGTGTGTAAAATATATCTTAAATATATATTTTGTTGTTATTGTGGCAGCTGATCAGTATAGGGATCCTAACCGCTGATCTTGGTGTTATCGACACTACACTCAACCAACTGAGCTCAACACATTAATTCTTGTATCTGTTTGTCCTGTCAGGTGTTACCATTTGAAGGTTTGGAGGTGGTTCCTTCCATAAAGTTACCCAGAAAAGGGAGTTCAAGTCCGAGTAGGCTGTGAGTACTGCCCAAGGCTGTGGGACCTGAAAGAAGGGGAGTCTTGTTCTAGTTCAGACAAGGCACCATACGAGGATACTTCCAAAAGTTCAGAGAAAAGTAGAATTGAAAACTAATATGAATCTTTCTGTGAACTTTTTCTTTTATTTTATTTTGTCAAAATACAATATGGTTGATTATTGTGGCCCATTACTGAAGCCTCCCTCCCTCCTCCTTCTTCCTCCTCCCTCCTGACAATGTCCTTTCTGTTTGCTTGTCGTACCAACTTCAAGGAATTGTAATTGTTGTGTCTTCTTCCCTCCCACCATTCCCAGGTTGTTTGTGTATTTATTTATTTATTTTTAGCTCCACAAATAAGTGAGAACATGTGATATTTCTCTTTCTGTGTCTGACTTGTTTTACTTAATATAATTCTCTCAAGGTCCATCCATGTTGTTGCAAATGGCAGTATTTTATTCATTTTTATGGCTGAATAGTATTCCATTGTGTAGATATACCACATTTTCCATATCCACTCATCCAATGATGGACATTTGGGCTGGTTCCAACTCTTGGCTATTGTAAAGAGTGCTGCAATGAGCATTGGCAAACAGGTATACCTTTGACTTGATGATTTCCATTCCTCTGGGCATATTCCCAGCAGTGGGATAGCTGAGTCATATGGTAGACCTATCTGCAATTATTTGAGGAACCTCCATACCATTTTCCATAGAGGCTGCACCATTTTGCAGCCCCACCAACAGTGTATGAGAGTTCCTTTTTCTCTGCAACCTCACCAGCATTAATCGTTCAGAGTCTTTTGGATTTTAGCCATCCTAACTGGGGTGAGATGGTATCTCAGTGTGGTTTTGATTTGCATTTCCCGAATGCTGAGTGATGTTGAGCATTTTTTCATATGTCTGTTGGCCATTCGTATATCTTCTTTTGAGAAATGCCTATTTAGCTCTGTTGCCCATTTTTCAATTGGGTTGCTTGTTTTTTTTTCTTGTAAAGTGATTTGAGTTCCTTGTATATTCTGGATATTAAACCTTTGACAGGTGTATATTTTGCAAATATTTTCTCCCACTCTGTTGGTTGTCTTTTAACTCTGTTAATTGTTTCTTTTGCTGTGCAGAAGCTTTTTAGTTTGATATAATCCCATTTGTTTATTTTTCTTTTGGTTGCTCTTTCTGTGAACTTTTGGAAGTATCTTGGTATATGCTGGCAGCAACCTTCTCTATACTATATACTGTGCTCTATCCTTTTCCTCCAATTTGTCTCATGCACCTTAAGAAAAGAGGCAACATTGTATATTTCCTTATGTCAACTACAGCTGCTTATTTCCTCCCAAAATAAGTGAATAAATTAATAACCCAACATCTATGAGATTTAGGGAAATTGATACATTTTAGAAAAGATACTTTCAGGCTCTGTTCTCACTTGGGAATGCAGGAAATTAGCACCAAAGGCAGTAATCACAGAGGCAAAAAAAAGAGCTGTGTTTTTAGGTACTCAGGGAGGTGGAGCAGAAGAACCTCTGTGGTGCTATGCTTGGAGGAGGCTGATATGCCTGGAAACTCACCCAAACATTTTCCCCACTACCTTGCTGCAAAACATTAAATGTTCACCTTCCTTTTGGTTAAGACATGCATTCTCAATGGGGATGATGTCACCCCCAAGGAGAAAAAATTTTGTTCTTGGGGGCAAAAAAATCTTACTCTCTTCATAAAGAGATAGGCTGTCTATTTTAAAATTTTTGTTGGAAAGATAATTAGGAAAAAATGTCTGTAAAGACAAAACTCTTGGGGGATGGGGTTACAATGATAAAAAAACAGGTTGAGAAACACTGAATTTAGGCATTTTCCTCAGAAAAGTTCTGTCAAGATTATGTCATAGGAATGACACACGATCAAATGATGGATCAGCAACTATTGTGTAAACAATATGTGCAGAGTTCTACATCAGCAATTAAGAGAAACAAAGAGATACAAAATTTGATCCCTTGTGTGCATAGATTAGCTGGATAAAGAGAATCCAGTACAGAATAAATAGATGCTGATATGGAAACCAACGTGTGAATGTATAGAAACTATTTAAAATAATTTTAATAATGTTAAACTGCTTATGACAAAGGCTAACAATGGCACAAATAAAAAGGTTAAGGGTAGTTCAAAGGACAGAAAGATTAGGGTGGTCATCAGGGAGAGTTTCATACAGCAAATGAGACTTGAACTGAACCTTAAAAGATGGGAGGGATTCAACTCAGTAGAGAAGATATGGGAAAGCATCCAAACAGGCTGAGGACTTGCATCAGAACACAGAAAAAGACTCTCAAGACCGGAAGGAAAATAGTCTCAGGAGATCTATGCTTAGTTTTAGCTAGTTTGAGGGTTGCACTGGAAACCTCTTTTTTACCCCCATTAACTTTTTTTTTTTTTTAATTATAGCAATCCTAATGCATGTGAAGTGGTACCCCTTTGTGGGTTTTTTATATTTATTTGTTTGTTTGTTACATCTTTTTATTTAGTAAAATATGCATAACACAAAACTTACCATTTTAACCATTTTTAAGTGTACAGTTCAGTGGCTTTAAGTATATTCACTACAACCATTATTATTACCCATCTTCACAACTTTTCACCACCCCATACTGAAATTCTATACCCATTAAATAACTGTCCATTTTCCCCTTACCCCACCCCCTGGTTACCACCATTTTACTTTCTGCCTCCATGTATTTGACTATTGTAGGTACCTTATATCAGTGAAATAATACAATATGTGGGTTTTTTGTGTCTGGCTTATTTCACTTAGCAAACGTCTTGAAGGTTCATCCATGTTGCAGCATGTATTAGGATTTCATTCCTTTTTGAGATTGAATATATTTCATTTTATCCAGCCCTTTCTTCTTGTTCTCATTTTCTTGATAATTGGAGCTGAGACTAAAAGTTCAGGCATCCTTTTGAAGGCCTTAGAGCACTATAACCATGAGAAGGTCAGATTACCCACAGTTGAGCTGTAGTCACTGAAGAGACCCTCCAACTAAGGGTAGAAGTAAATACTGTCAGGAAAATTCTCCTCCAGAGCAGAGCATATAAAGCATGCTAGACCAGCAACCTGTATCCCCAGCCTTAATTGAGGAAACTGCTCCCAGGAGAGCCACAGGGTAGCAGCTACTACAGTGACTGGGGAAAGCCAAGAAGTACTGGGGTTACAGCAAGGGGAAGGAATTGTATCATGGGAAATAAAATCAGGAGCTGACTTGGTGTCAAATACCATTGTTATTTTGATCCAGGGCTTTAAAAAAAAGAAAGCATGCAGAAGGCTTGAATTAGCTCAAGGTTACAAGATTGTTTGGAAAGGGAAAGAGGTGAAAGGTAAAAAGACAAAGTGGTTATAGTGACACATGACAGAAAGAAAAGAGACAGTAGGACATATTACTTCTGTAGATGTATCAGTTAGCTATTGCTGCATAACAAACCATCCCCAAAACTTAGTGGCTTAAAACAACAACAGTGTATTATTTCTAATGAATCTATGATTTGGCTGGAGGATTTTACTCATCTGGGTCAGGCTTGACTGATCTCAGCTGGGCCCACTCATAAGGCATCTGTTATACATCAGCTGGGGGCTGGCTAGTCTAGGATGACATAATCAGAGATGATTTGAGTCCTCATGAGATCTCTCTTCTCTGGCAAGTTAGTCAGGGTTTGTTCTCATGGTTATAGTAGAGATTCAGAAGAGCAAGAAAGGACTCCTATGGCCTGAGATCAAAACACATACATCACAATCTCCACTGTGTTCTCCTGGCCAAAGGAAGTCACAAGTGCAGCTCAGATTCAAAAAGTAGTCTCTACTTCTTGATGAGAGGAGCTTCAACTTCATGTTGCAAAGTAGATACAGATAATGATGGAGAATTTAGGACTCTTTTTTACAGGCTATCTTCCTGCAGAAGGAGAAACATAGCAGGGCTTCAAATTGACAAAGTATGTATGTATGCAAGAAAAAATAATCCTGTTTCATTATTTTCTGTAACCAATCATCTTCCTCATGAGACCCCACTACCCTAAGTATGAATCTGGGGTCAAGAAAGCTTAAAACTTCAAGTGTCTTAGTCTCTCTATTTTAAAGTCACTTTGCTGTATAACTCAGTCCCCTTTCAAAGCTACTTCATACTTCGGATTCTCTCTCTGCCTCTGCTCCTCCCCAAGGTGGCACCTCAATGTTAGTGAGGCTCCTGTGACATCATGGCAGTGGTGGAGTTGGAGCTGTGAATAGTAATCCAAGTTCTTGCCTCTTTCTGCCCAGGTGTGCCTGAGCAGGTCCCTGATACTTTTGCAGTCAGGTCTGCTGGGGAGCGGCTGAGGAACCTGCAGGTTACTCTCTTTCCTTTGTCCACACCCAGGGGTCCTCCCCTGCTGACTCTGTTCTATCATGACTATAGATGTTGCTGTAATCCTCTGTTGAGTCTCTGTCATTTGTTTTTTCTGCTTCTGATTCAGTCTATGAGCAGGGTCACCTAAGCCTTCCCTACAACAGTCCCCACAGCAGGACTACCAGCTCCCCAATCATCTATCCTTCACATCCTCCCATGAAGCACGCAGGCATTTCTGGGTCTCTCTACATCACATGAGAACTGAGGAAGATTAACCACAGCCCTCTCCTTAACCATTGATACCAACATCTCTACCTTTGTGGGCCCTCCATGTTGGCATAAGGCCACTTTGCATGGTGTCTCCTCTGGACATTCCAATGAGAAGAAGCATACAAAAGCCCCTGTCCACTCAACCCAGCTAACCCCTCCTCCACAGATGCACATTTCAGATCAGAGTTGGCAGCCATGACCCCTGCCTCTCCCCACTTCCCTCCCCCAACATCTTCTCCCTTCCTCTCCCAGTCCCTCAGGTAGAAAGGCTAGGCTTTCTCCTCCAATGTGGCAAAAGTTTTCCCTACATCGTGTCTCTTACTAAACTAAATTTCATCACAATTCTACCCCACTCCACTGAAGTATGAGGAAGGTTAAACTTGCCTGGTGACATTATTACATTCTCTTTAGCTTTAAGTTCCTCTTTTGAGAATTCAGTCTATTTCGGGTTTATGGCTCAAACTTTGAGATTTCCTCCCCTTTATCCTGCTATACCCCTAGATAACATCTGGGAACATGGGCAAGGTTGGGGAAGGTTTTGTGTGGCCTCAGGGCAGTGAGCGAGATGAGTCCTCAGATCCACATACTAGCCTAAGCTGCAGAGTTGGCTGAGCAGGTCCCTGTGCCCTTTGTCAAATGAAAGATGTCTGTTGGGTCTATGACCTTGTCATCAAAATAAATCACAGAGATTTTTATTTCACATTTAGGTATTGCAGCTATCTCTATATATCATTTTGTAATCACTGCTCTGGAATTATAGTAGTTATTAGGCCTGCCACTAGATCTTGTAATTTAATGCATTAATAAAGAAGCATATATATTACCACATCACAGATTTGCTTTTTAAGATACTTTATTAACTGTATTTCAAAATAACTGGTTTTAATTTTAATCTTTTGTTTTTATTTGATGCATTTAAAAACATTATTCAAAGAAAGAGTCCATAGGCTTCACCAGACTGCCACAAGGATCCATGATGCCTTGAAAAAAGTTAAGAATCTTTGCCTTAAGACTTCAGAACCTTTGCCCTAGGACTTCAGAGTTCTCCACTGGGTTTGAGAGAGTCAGGAGGATCATAGTGAGGGTTTTAATGACACAACCTGAATGTGATGAGGCTATAAGTTTTGCTACATTCTATTGACCAGACTTAGTCATGTGCCCCACCTGACTACAAGGGGGCCCAAGAAACGCCGTCTAGGTGTCTTCCAGGAAAAACCAAACATGGTGAGCTTCTAGCCAACTCTGCCTCAGGGGCAAAATTTCTCTGTTTGTGGTTTCCCACTCATTCCAAACTCCCTCTCCAAAACTTTAGTGCAAAGACAAGACATAAAAATACGATATTTTGTGGGTTTTTTCCCCCCAATTGCATTCTAGTGTTTTTTCTCCAGCTTCTTTGCTTAAGAGGCAATTTTAGCAGGAATGGTGCCTCGACTTCTGACCCCTGGGTTGTTGCTCCAGCAGTGTGTCCTGAATTAAGTCTTCCTGATAGCAGCCTCCCTGGCACTCCAGGGGTTGACCTTGGAGGCCCAGCCTGGACTTTCTTCAAGTCTTCTGACACCATGTCAATGCCCAGTCATCTGTATTAAACCCTTGTTGCCTAAAACATCTAGAATGACTTCTGCTTCCTACACAGAACCCTGATAAAAGGTAGAGGTGGAATAGACAAAGATGTAGAGGTGGGAAAATGTTTGGTATGTCCAGGGAACAAGCAGGAAACCAACTTGACCGAAGAAATGAGATTGTTTGGGGAGTTCAAAGGAAATGGAGAAATACTGTATTGACAGAGTTAGAACCAGATTCTGTAAGCCTTTTGTGCTGCAATGTGGCATTCAGACTTGATCTTAGAGGGAACAGCTGTTATTGGAAAGGCATACTGTGGGTAAGGTGGACAGAGTGGAGCATGGAGAGACTGAATGTAGGAAGACCAATTAGAGGCTGTTGCAATACAGGGCATGAGATGACCTGAGAATAAGTAGTAAGGGTGGGAGTGAAGAGGAAAAAGTAAATTCCAAGGCATAAGGAGAGACTGAGTTTTGTGTCTAGGATATGAAAGATACACTGTGCCTCGCATCAAAAGCTCATTTAATTAAAAATACTACTTTGTCACAAAATAGGCATGGCTGTAAATAGGCCAATATTGATGAACATATGTGTATTTCCAGGTGTTATGATTTCATTCAATGAAAGTGAAAATTTGTATTCTCATGTTTCTTCCTTTTGCAGGTGGGTAGGGGAAGATTTGGTAAAACAATACTAGTCAAATAATTCTGATTCATCTACAAGCTCTACCCACGAGTGCCACTCCCTTTCACTGCTGAATCATTGCAGAGAGTTTCCAAGGAAAATAATAATCCCTGAGACTCTGGAAATATTGTCCTATCCAAGGGCAGTATAAACCTAACAGATGAAGGGCTAAGAGTGAAGAAATGTCCCCTGAAAAGTCCTAGTCTCAAGCCACCAAAATTTCTATCCTAGTTCCCAGGGCAGTCAAGGTCTCTTGAGTTAGAGGAATTGTTCCTCATTATTGTGTGTCTACTATGCCCAAGCACTAAGCCAAGAGTTTTACATCTGTCATCTCATGCTACCCTCATGATAATCTTCACAATAAATATTCACTTTACAATTGTACAAAGAGAAAACCAAAGCTTAGAAAGTTAACAAAATTTTGACCAATTCATACAAATAATTCATTCCATCATCTTACAATTAGAAATCAGGGTAAATTATAGGATTTAAGAAAAGACAATCAATTCATCCTTGACAATGCCAAGTCTCCCAAATCTGGAATGTCATTGGTAAGGTATTATCTCTGTGAGATATTTAGAATAAATGTGGAGGAAATATCAAGGCTTTTAAATTATCAAAATTTTTATAGTCCTGAAGTTGTTTCTATATTATCCTTTGATCACATCATTTCCTGATTAGTGATTAAAAGTTAAGTGACTTTTCTCAGACCAAATCAATTCTATTTTGTTAAGATGGAGGCTTTCAATAATTCCAGATTACTTATCTACCAAAACCTTCACAAAACCAAGAAGAATTGATCTCCTTAATTGCCCTGATAATCATGTGAATGGAAAATACTAAAAGTAGAATTCCCAAATTAAGTGGAATTTTCTCACATCTGTCCTTTCAAGACAGTGATTAGTTACTTTAAGTCTTTACACCCAACTTTCTTACATTTAAAAATGTCAAAGAAGTTAAGAAAAGTTCAGCCACTGTCTGGTCCTGTAATATTGTCTAAATCACTCCCTTTCATTAATTACCCTACCTGGTAAAAAAAAAAAAAAAAAAAAAAAATATAGTAAGTTTCACTGAAGTGTTGGGCAGACTAATTAATAGCTATAAAATACTTTCAAATACAGAATGCTATATCTGTATGTACTAACTTATTTTTAGTAACCATGTTAATATCCTATTCATTTCACTGGTAATTGTATAGCACCATCATAATGCAATGATGTTCACCATGCAGCAGTCAGGTGAGATGATCTAATGATGTCAAGATGAAATGCTGTCAGTGTAAGTCTATAAAGATAGTATAACACTGTCAAAAATGAAAGGAAATTCTGGCATTGTAAGTTCTACTACCATTAAAAGATGTTAGAAGGAAAGGGTTCCACAATCTGGGGCAATGTCTGTTGTGACAGATGTGCTCAAGCAACTTAAAAGACAAACTGGCATTCCTTATCTAATTTTCTTTATCCAAAGAGTTCTTATTAAAATTTTCTGTTAATTTCCTACAGAAATGTCTTTAAACCCAGAATAGGACTATGATTCTCAAAAGCAATTTTTGTTTGAAATGTTCATTGTTCTTTGGGTCTATGGTCCAACATTAATTGCACTAGATAGTCATTTCTCTTGCAAGGACAGGGAGTATATTTTAAAACTTTTATGAAAGGTAAGAGTCCTCAAAATTTCACTCTTTGAAGAAAACTTGGCAGTAAGTGAGGTCTTTGTTTTACATGGCACACCTCACAGGCGAAAAGATACACACCCCTTTAGTGCATGGTCAGTTTAGGCACAAACACTTATCCTCTCTATATACCAGAATTTGAAAAGCCTTAGGAAAGTCCAATCTAAAAAGAAAACAAAATCTTTCAGTATACTTTTGCGCATTTGGAAGCCTTGGGTTTCAAATCTCTGAAGTTTTCTATCACGTGAGAGATTTGGATTAAGTGATTTAAAAAATATAGAGAGGCACAATTTCTGCCAAGACTATAAAAATGTAATAATCAAAACAAAGGAAGGGATATAGAGTCAACACTTAGGAAAAGTTAGACAAAGTATTGAACTTTGTTATACTCAGGAATTCCACCAGCCTATGCAGTGCCCTTGTGTGAGTTAGAAACAGATGTAACTTTCTCAGGGCAGATGCAGTCCCTCACCTGGGCACATGGCTGGGCAACTATGGTACAGGCTTGATTTCAAGTTCCCATTGTCCCTGCATCATGGCATACTTCTGCAGTGCACAACCTGCACAATCACAGATGGTAAGCTGCTGAGTATATGCCATGTAGGTCAACCTCAAGGCACCAAGAAAATTTCTCCTCTGCCAACCAGGCAAATTTCTATGATGCCAGACTACTGAACAGGACATTCCAAGATGGCCTCCTGAAGGACTTCAGGAGTGTTAGATATATATCCAAAAAATCAGCGTTTGGCCAGGATCATTCTAGTTTACTCCTGTTGTCCTAGTATATTTATTACCGTCTCCTTTTCACTTTAAAAAATGTACTGGCTTCGGGCTGGCCCGGTGGCGCACTGGATAGTGTGCCGCTTGGGAAGCACGGCGGCACTCCCGCCCGAGGGTTCGGATCCCACATACGGATGGGTTTCTGCTCACTGGCTGAGCGAGGCGCGGGAGCAACGCCGAGGGTTGCAATCCCGTTGCTGGTCCCCGGTCCGGTACGGGGGCAACACTGAGGGTGGCGATCCGTTGCCGGACACGGAAAAAGACAAAAGACAAAAAAATAATAATAATAATAAAAAAAAAAAATGTACTGGCTTGGATCATAAATTATATGGTTATTATATACATAACTTTGATAAGAAACAGTGTGAAATTTTGCAAGTATAGTCTGTAGATAGATGTGTGAGAAACATATGTGAGTGTGAAGAGGGAGGGAAAAGAATACAGGTAAATTGTGAGACAGGGTCTCCTGCTCAGTTTTGTATGTATTTGTCATAAGTTAGTTCCAGGGATGAAGTGCTCATTGACATTTAATATCAGTTATGAAATTAAGCTTTCTATTAGCGCAACTTCCCCCTGAATTTTTTTGTTCCAATGCTAACAAGACTCCCTCTCCCCCCCGGATATACAGCATATCTCAATTTAATTTCCTATGACGTGGATGTTAATATCCAATTATGGGATCCTAAAGAAAAGTGAGACGCATTAAGGGAAAGAAACTGTTGATATAAACAAACTGTTACAACTAAAAGAGATACAATTTATCATATGTGTATTTAGGTCTAAGAATATAAAGAAAGAGAAGAACAACAGAAATACTATTCTGGAATCTAAAGCCTCAATTCTTTGCTTTTATTTTCCAAGGGGGTGCAGGATTTCTGGTTTTAGAGACTTCCCAGGCAATAAGCTTATTAGCCACAGGATCATAATTAAGTTTCTTTTTTTTTTTTTTTTTTTTTTTTTTTTTTGTCTTTTTGTCTTTTTTCCGTGTCCGGCAACGGATCACAACCCTCAGTGTTGCCCCCGTACCGGACTGGGGACCGGCAACGGGATCGCAAGCCTCAGTGTTGCTCCCGCGCCTCGCTCAGCCAGTGAGCGGGAGCCAGTCTGTATGTGGGATCCGAACCCTCGGACGGGAGCGCCGCCGTGCTTCCCAAGCGGCGCACTATCCAGTGCGCCACCGGGCCGGCCCATAATTAAGTTTCTTAACCTGTCTCACATTCCCCAATGTAAAATGGGATAACGATGACACCTCGTCACGGGCTTTGTAAAGATTAAATGAAATAATACACACAAAGCATTTAGCACATAATAAATGCCACTTAATGTGGTTTTTTTTTATTTTTATTTTAAAAGAGTAGCAAGTTTGCTTCAGTCTATGTCCAACTTTTGTGTGTGTGTATACATAGCATGGACTCTTAGGTAACAACATAGTTTTACATATTGTTTGTCAAATAGGAAGTTGGGAAATTAGGTTTCTCTCTGCCTTACTTATCTCTCAAAAATATCATGAGGGTAAGTATTAAATTATATGAAAGCCCCCTGCTGTTTTTTTAAAAAGATTAAAACTCTAAGCACATTCAAGGTATTATTATTATGAAAGTGGACTCTTTCAGCCTCAGTGTATTAATCTGTCAGAAAGTATTCAAGGAGTATCTTTCATTCAAAATGAATGTACTTGAAAGTGGACATCCATTCCCAAAGAGTTAAATAAATACAAAGGTACTTCAAAAAGTTTGTGGAAAAATAGAATGTAAAGATAATACAAATTTGTCCATAAACTTTTTGAAGTAGGCCTGTATAAAATCCTCATCTGTGGTTCCTGTCAGTGCTACTTCCCTCTAGCACAACCACTGGAGGGCGGGTGAAGTGGCCATTTGTCTTTCATGGACATGAGAGAGCTGAGCCAGGCATCTCCCTGCCTCAGAAGTACACAGACCTCCAGAGACTGGGACACAAGGTTAGGTGAAGCCAATGTCTAGCCTCCATGCTCACAGAGAGAGTGAGAATTGCAATGAGAGCAATGGGGAGAAAAGGGGGATCATGCCAAGCAGGGGGAGATGGCAGCCCTGCACTGAGCCAGCAATCCCATGCCTGGATATTCCTAGGTATAACACAGAGTGGAGGGGACACACACTTGGCACTGTTTACACCAGCCCTCAAAGGTCAGGCATTTTACTCCCAACAGCAGTGGCTGGCAGGCAGTGCCACAGCATTACTGCTCAAACACACCAATAAAGGGTGGGGTATGAATGCCAATATGAAATATGAGCAAGTTCAAGTTAAATGAAAGACAAATATATAAAAGCTGAGGACCACCCATAACAGCCTGACACAGCTACTTCTCAAGGCTACTGTGAAAGTAGAAGTGAATTATATGTAAAATCCCTTTGGGAAAAACCATTTAAAGATCTATAAAATTTGCAAAAGACATGCCAAATGTTCACCATAAGACTGTGAAGAGGAATGGAGCCCAATAGCATGCCAGAAAACTTTAGAGAACATTTTCCCTAAACTGTGATATTTAGAGCCAGGTTGGATTTTAATGACCCTAGTAAAAAAGTCACAAAGAAATGAACCATTATTAGCACCTGCTACCCCATTCATTCCAACTTCTCTGAGAGGTATTCCTCAAAAGCCAATCCTTCGGTGGACAAGTGCTTTTTCTTAAATGTCACTCCAGAATTCTAGAGGGCAGAGTGGTTTAGTTTCTACCTTTTTGCTTTCTGTTCTTCTGCCTATTTCTGTTCTAATCTGTTCCATTCTTCTTATGTTAGGAAAAATTGCCAAGCAATTTTAATTATTAGATACTTCCTCCTCCCCCAGTTTTATGCCTAATTGATAGGCTTCAGGAGTAATTCTATTAAAAGTATTATCAGCATAGCAAAGATAATCTTCTCTTTGGCTCATCTATTTTTTTCAATGATAAAAAATTCTTCTGATCCTCTTCAGGTTCTTGCTATGCAGTTTAACTGCCAGCAACCTAGCACAGCTACTCTATAACATGACCCTGAAACTGTCTGAAACTCTTAGAGGGCAAGTGTGAAAAAGATGTAAAACAATACACTCCTGAAGCAGCGACAGGCTCAAATAACAAAGAAATAAATGGAAAAGTGTAGGGAAAGAGAATCCAACAGCATATTCTGGATGTTCCTGTGTATAAATACAATTTCTTTTGCTTGTATCTGTTATATCCTTTTTTGGTTTGTTGATTTCCACATTGGCTTTTCTTCTAGGAAAAGATTTAATGCAATTTCTGTATGTATTCTGTGGCTAGCTGAAGTCCAGAGTTTTATACGTATCTTTCCCCTTTATAGCTCCAAGGATTCCTGAAACTTGTAAGAAAAATTCCAGACATTTCTCTAACCCCATTTTATAAACTAACAGTAGTGCATGCAGATACATAGTAGGTTGTTTGCAAAGCAAGGTATGTTGAAAACTTGTCACAGCAACTAAAGTGTTCCTTGATTTCCTAAGTAACCAACTGAAATGCATACATCAATTGAAGGTCAGGGGGAAACAGTGAAACTACACACAAATCATTGGAAACATGAAGTTACATATTCAAAATTATGAACCAGGATGCAGCAATAAATTATATGAATGTGTACATTTATTATACTTTGCTACATACACCATCCAAGAGCCTATGTTGAGACAGTGAAATAAAACAAAACTGAAGACTTAATGAGGAGAAGTAAAATTTTGCTTAACTGGCCATGAGCTATATAAGTTGAGTATTACTAAGATTCTGGCTGCAAGTAATGTATCTTTTCCACCCACAATTTTAAAAAGTGACTCCATTGCTGTGTCAGCTACACTTCACTTGGAAAGCTATTGACTTTTCCTTTCTGTTGCCTTAATTTTCTTCTGCAGGAGCACAGAGGGATGCAAGTCCAGGTGGGCACTGTGCCTGTGACTGATTATGCTGTGTAACACAGCAGGGAAACCTCTTATCTCAGGCTGGGGTTGCCTGTTTAAGAATTTTTTTTTTTATTTTTGAAAGGTATAAGGTAGTAAACACAGCTTTGGAAAAAGGTTTTGCATTTTCTTGCTGTTTGTTTTAATCTATTAAAATGATATAATTAAGACAGACTGGGAAAATGCCTATAAAATACTATCGGCCATTGTGCATATGTTGTTGGCCAAGTTTTGGGCTCACAATGTTTGAATGATCTGAATGGATTTGACTTTGGAAGTGGTTTTCTACATCTTCACATACAGTGTTGTCAGATCATAAAATACAATGGCTTAGGATCAATGAACTTTAAAATTCTAAATTGATCTTGGAATTAGGATGTTATTAAAGATGACTTAAGCCTCACTCTTGCTATTTCCTTGCCAGAGCTGGATCATTGCTCTGAATTCCTGTCTGCTGATTTCTTTTAACTCCACAAAGGATATTTTTTAAAATTGGAATATTTATATATCTTTAAGGAGACTAAAGATTTTGTAAATAGTATCACAGCCAAACCTTCCTTTCAAAAAGATAAAATCTGAGTTTAGGATGAAGAATATACTTCAATTTCAGTTTGCAAAGACATATAATAATATAATCCTATTTACTTCCTATTTAGATGAACTTGAAGTGTTTTCAGCTGTGGTATATTAAATCCATCTCATAGAGAATAGATTTGAGTGGATACTTAAGGCGTTTTCTTAGCTAGTTATGTTTAAGTTAAATGAATAAACACATTTTAATGTCTTAATTATAAAAACAAAATGTGTAGAAGCCTATGATCTGCACTATCATTTGGAAATAAACTGAAAAATCCTATTAGGTTGGAATTAAGTGGAAGATAGTTTTCCCCTCTGGGGATTTTTAATTTATTCAGAATATTTATATAATTGCCTACTAGTGAATCCTTTGAGATTACTTTGTTGGAGATGCTCTTTAACACCAAACACATTTTTCTTGAGGGCAAAGGGGTATTACAATTAATTTCAGCATGGAGGAAGCTTTCTTTCTATTTATCCTTTCCATCTCTTCCTCCTACCCCTTTCCCCTCTTCTCCCTTCCTGGGTGAGCTCATTCTCAATTCATATGAGCTTATAAGCATTTTCGCATAGGCCTAGTTAGTTCAGCCTCAAAAGGGCATGAGAAGAACTTTGAACTTATTTGGGGAATTAAAAAGTTTTGTTAGCTCAGAAGATGAACCACAAATAAATATCAGTGTGCCTGGCCCTCTATTGGGAGACAAAGGCCATTCACCTGGTTTGCCAAAACCAATGACCAACAATTTGTGATATTTTTGAAAGCCTTCATGACTTTTGCAATCATCACTCCTGTCTTTTCATCTCACCCTAATTCATGGAAATGTCTTTTCTATAGAAACATCAAATTGAATATTTCAGAAATGTCACCTTACATTACTAAATGGTCTTAGTGTCCTAGCTCAAAGATAAATGAAGCTCCATTGTAAATAAAATTATTACTCAGATCTACTGCCACAAAATGTATGACTTAACCAACTTTGTTTTTGTTTGAGATTTCTGGGATGAAAAGTGCTCTAGGTGGATGGCGATCAATAAAGACATAACAACAAAGAACTGTTCTGAGAGCATTATTTTGCTAGACAGATAAAGAAAGTAATGAGTAAAGCATTGCAAATAAAAAAGTAAAACAAACCTCAGCCCAAGAACAGGACTTTTAAAGGACAAGTATTCACTAATAGAAATTCTAAAGTCAAAAGGTGTTTGTATCAAGTGTGCATACACGAAGCTACTTCAAAAAGTTCAGGGAAAGATTCATATTATGTTTTAATTCTATTTTTCCACAAATTTTTGAAGTACCTTTGTATCATGCTAGAATCATATTATGGGATTCTTTAGTTTTCTGAATTATGGGCGTCTGATTGGTGGGTACAATGCTTTAAATAAATGAAAGTTTCCATGTTAAAAAGATCTTAAATTCATAAATTAAATATTTTCAAGTGTGTTGAATTGTTTGAACTTCAAGGCCCACAAAAAAGGATGTTCTACTTTTCTCAACGAGTAAATAGATATCCAGTTGAGCCAGAAGAAGAAATGCTGCTATTAAAATTATTTCACGACTACCCCGGCCCACCACCCCTCTCCATGGCAGTTTCCCTGCAAACTCATGGTGGCACTATCTTTCCAGTTCATCGCAGTAAGTTATCAGAAGCCTCCCGAGGGCTTCATCGAGCTAGAGGAGGGCCTGCTTCTTCAGAATTGTCTAGGAAACGAGGGTCATCCTCGATGTCTTCCAGTCACCCCAGGTGGCGATATTGAACAGAGCACTTAACACCCAGAATCGCCGGAGGGGGCAGGTGGCGGCGACACGCTCAGACCCAGGAAAAGTTGATCTGGTGGGTGGGGAGAAGAAGTGTATGAATGTGGAAGGAGTAAAGGAAAGAAAGGAAAGGGCATGGAAGTGGGGAGAAAGATCTACGTGAAGTAAAGAGAAAGAAAGTCACCTGATAGTGCACTCGGTGGTCCTCCTTCTGGGAACTGAGGACGAGCCAGCATTGTCTGGCCAGTGGCTCTGAGCTTGGGAAGTTTGCCATTTGCGAGCTGTTCTTCGAGAACACTGGGTGGCGCTCGTGGTAAAGACTTGCACTGCTCAGGGTCTCTTCCCCACCCCCGCCCGTCCCCTGCCCCCGGCCGATTTCGGCTACTAAAAGATGAAATTACTCACATTCTTCCTACGTGTCTCAATGGGGAGCAGCCTGCTGCAGGAGTTTGATGCCATGGGGCTATTTCTCCACTGCTGGGTCTGTCGGTGGGTTTTGAGAGGCAACAGCGTCCCACCCTCTGGCCTTAGGACAAAGCTCGAGGCCTTGGTGTCAGAACCACCCCACAGTACCAGCAAGCTTTTGCTCCGAGAGCCCGGAGACCCTGTGCATGTGAGCCGCGAGCGTGGGTCCGAAGCCGCAGTCACGCCCGCAGCCGAGCCGGCTGTACACAGAGCCGAAATCACTATACTGTGTGTGAGATGAAATGCGACTATACTGTCAACAGACTCCGACCACATTTAACCTAACGCTCCCTCTCGCTCCCGGCTGTTTTTAAGGAAGGGGGGTGGGGGGAACAATCTAGAAAAGATGCAGAAGGAAGTCAACTTTCTTAAGTTGAAGCTCTGGACCTTCAGAGACACACCTACATTCGGTCTCATCCAGGAGCAGACTGCACAAGGGACTCTAGTCTGCATGCGGGCCAAAGCTATAACGCTTCTGGAATTGAATCAAAAAAGTGAAATTCTTCCCTCCAGCCTCACTCCTTTTTGTCTTTTATAAAATGTGAGAGAGAACGTCTTTTTGACCGGGGCGGGGTGGGGTGGCATGTGAAATTTAACAAGGTCTAAACTAACTTAACATTGTAACGTTGTGCTCAACCTGATCCCAAACTTCTAAATTTTGCCCAAATTCTGCAGCTTCCCAATCTCGTCCTGGTTGGAACCTGCCTTCTCAGCAAGGTGTAAGGACATTGATAGGAACACCCTATTTAGCATAACGGTGTTGACCATATTTCCCTTCACGTTGTAACTCTTAAATCTCTGTTAAACAAAAACTGTCGGGGGGACCAGTGGAAAGGACTCCTGGCTCTCTGCGCCAATTGCCTTTGCCGGGAGGCGCTTTGAATTGTACCCGGCATTGATTTGGGGAAGCGATTCGTGTAATTAAGAGGCAGGATGTGTGTAAGGTGACTCGATTGGCGCCGAGAACTTCTCCAGAGCAGGGCCCAGGACCGCAGCCTGATGGGATCGGCGGTGTTTCCTCTCCCGGCAGCTCTTTGCAGCCTGAATTCCGACGGGAGCAGCCGTGCCGAAATCAAAATCACCGGGTCGGGGCTGTTGGGCAGTGGCGGTTCTATTTACTCGGAAGATTATCTCAGAAGAGAAGTCCAGGGCGGCGCAGGCCGCAAGCACGCGACCCCAGCCTGGGGATTAGAAAGGGGGCGCTGCTGGACGCCAGCTTCCCAGTATCCTCCCGCGCTGAAGTTCCCTCAAAGGAAGTGCGACAATAGCTGTGGTTTTCTGACGCCCGGACGGCAGAGGCAGGGAGTTTTTTGCACGTGCGGCTGCTGCGCTTTGGAAGCCTGGAGCGGGGCTGGCATCCTGCTCGAATTCCAGACAGCCCAGCGGGCCCAAGTAGCTCCACAGCCAAAGTAAGGCTAAAGTAACACTAGACACAACTAATGCAGACACTTCCTTCTTCGGTTGGGGGAGGAAGAAAGAGAGGAAGAGATCGTCCCACCCTGGCTATCTGGTATAGCTCCCAGGTTCCCGTTCTTGGACCCTATAGAGGAAGATGCAGGGAGAGCCTAGATCAGCGTCCAGCTCCTGGAGTTGCCTATTTGAAGGCAGTGGAAACGGGGAGCGGGAGAGATTTATGTGAAATTTCTAACCTCCCAGCAGGCTCACGAGTAGGGAAGGAGTAGCACGTCATGAAAAGCAAACTTTGGTTCACGTGTACCAAGTGTATAATTCTTGAGCCCTTTCTCCCTTTGCATACGAGCTAAGATATCTTCGTGGCAGGAAATAAAGGGGAGAGGGTACAGGAACGCAGACTTGGGGAATGGAGAGGCGGAGCCTCGGGTGCCACGTCCATGGAGCTAGCAGGAGGAGGGGGAGATCGTGGGCATCATCCAACTTCCTAAAACGGCTTTGATCCCCGTCCACTTCCCCATCTTCTTGGCCCCGGAGGTATTACAGGTCACACATGGATCCATTCACCTTTTGCGGGAGTCTTTGGTCACTGAGACCCTCTATTTCAATGTCTTCCAAACAGACGACAATATTGAAAAGAAGTGGGGTTGCCCGGCTCTTCTTGGAAGCCAGCAATAAGGATTTAAGCGCCATGAAGTTATTGGTGCTTAAGACAGCGGTATTTTAAAGTCGTTGTAAGGACTTGGGGTTGCAGGAGTTCTCTCTGTCATCAACGACTGAATGGACAGCGTGCATTCTTGAGCATCCGTATCCAGCCCCTGTCTGAGAGCTACCTCGTGTAAAGGAAGTGATTACTACACATTTGTCACTTTCCCCAAATCGCAAATTTTCAACACGTGTAAGTTGCAACTTGCTTTCTAACACCCCACTCCCAAAAAAAAAAAAAAAAAAAGACTGTTTTCGGTTCCTTTCTTCTACATACCCCCCCCCCCCCCCCCCGACTTTCCATTTCAATATCAGTGTTCAATTCCACATTCGCCCTTGGTGCAATCCACGGGGGCGAGAAGGAAGGGAGCAAGGGAAGACGGTCACCGACCTCATCCCCAAAACATGTGCATTTTTCAGGCTGCTGATGGGAACACATTGCCTCCAGACATCACAGAGCCGGGTGTTGGAGTTTCTGCGTTGTCTTTGGTATTCACTAAAAACAGATTGACTGAGAACCCCCTCCCCCAACAAGCAACAACACACATACACACACGCGCGCGCACACACACATACAAACACACTCCCCCCTCCCCTCCATTTTTTTCTCTCTCCTTTTTTTTAAGCAATGCTTTGTTGTGCTAAAACTAGTTGGACGAGTTAGGGTGTTGCTGCTGCTCCTGAGGCCCTGGCCAATGGAACCCGATCCACCCCGCTGTGCGTAAGCGCGCAATTAAGGATTTAACCAAGGCTGTGCTGCGCCTCAGCCAGCAGTCAGCCTGCCGGAGACAGAGCCTCCACGACTCCCAGCCTCCTCCTCGCCGCTGCCGCCGCCTCCTCCTTCTCTCCTCCTCCTCCTCTTCCTCCTCCTCCCTCGCTCCACAGCCATGTCTGCTTAGACCGGAGCAGCCCGACAGCCAACTCAGGCAGCAGCCGCCGCCACAGCAGCAAAGACATCCGCCGCCACCGCCCGTGAGCGATGACAGGAGTGTTTGACAGAAGGGTCCCCAGCATCCGATCCGGCGATTTCCAAGCTCCGTTCCAGACGTCCGCAGCCATGCACCATCCATCTCAGGAATCGCCAACTTTGCCCGAGTCGTCGGCCACCGATTCCGACTACTACAGTCCCACGGGGGGAGCCCCGCACGGCTACTGCTCTCCTACCTCTGCTTCCTATGGCAAAGCGCTTAACCCCTACCAGTATCAGTACCACGGCGTGAACGGCTCCGCCGGGAGCTACCCCGCCAAAGCTTACGCCGACTACAGCTATGCCAGTCCCTACCACCAGTACGGCGGCGCCTACAACCGCGTCCCGAGCGCCACCAGCCAGCCAGGTACGGGGCGGGGTGGGAGGTACATATAGAGGGTACCAGGACTCCGGGGGTATGAGGTGGGTGGTAGATGGGGAGTCACGCCGTCCGCTGCAATGGGTGCTCACTTGCCAGAAGGGAGTGAGGGTCCAGACTCTGCAACCAAGAGATGTTCTTGGGCCAACATTTTCGAGATTCTAAGTGGAAGAACCATATGGAGGTTCGGACCAGAGTCTCTTTCCTCTGGCACTTTCCGGGGCCCCTCTGCCGCTGGATTCACAGCTTGCCTGGCCAGGAAGCCAGCTATGCTGGAAAGGGGGTAGGAGTGGAGAGAAGGAAGAATGAAGCAGCCACAGTGCTATTTGCGTAATAAAGGGGAGGTTAGTTTGGGGAAGTGTGCTGTGTTGGTGCATGCGGTAGTGGAGGGCTGCCTCAAAGCCTCAGTCGGAATTAGCCTGGGAGCCACCACCACCCAGTGTGGTGCGGATGCCCGGAGTGCGCAGGGTGGGTGCGGGGGGTCGGGGAGCTGTAGCCCGCTGAGAGCTTTGCGGTTTATCCAGGGCATTTCCCAAAACAAAGAGCCATTTAAAGGTGGAGGAGGGTTGCTGAGGGGTCATGTTGTTGGAGGGCACTGCATGGGTGCCTAAAATTTGTCTTCTTCCTCCTCCCCACCTCCTTCTTTTCCTCCACCTTGAAACTTACTTGGAGAATTTAAGAGGGTTAGTAAGCTTGGGCGGTAAGCTAGAGGCATGAGGTCTCCGTGGAGAGGTTTTACTGGTCGGGTTTGATCTCTTCCCACAAGCATATTAATAAACCTGCTAATATTAGCATCCTTTACTCTGGCAGAATTGAGACCACAACCCTCATCCTCCACCCTTCCTATCCCAGGAGCTCGACACACACACACAAACACAATTTCTCTCTCTCTGGGAGAGAGAAAGAGAAAGATTCTTTGCCCATTTACAACTCATGACAGTGAGAAAGAAATTCGTCCTGACCTGTCGCCCCTTTGCTACGAAAACACCCCACCACCGGTTCCTTTTCAATGTGAAACTCTTACTGAAATTAAAAAGCGATTCCAGGGGTGGGGTGTCTTCGTTCTTTCACCTTCTCTGTATTCCGTGCATAAGTGGAAGATTTTTTTTCCCCTTTGGGCCAAGAACATATTAAGTCTATTTGTAAAAGAAACCAGACACATCTGTGCCCTCACAGATCTGCAGCGAGATTGTGGGGGCTGCATAATCGGCCCTCTGTCTGCGGCGGCCCCGACCGCTTGCTGTTGACGTGCAGGAGCACAGTTTGCTTGTGGGTCTATGAACTTTGGAGACCTCGGTTAGCGTCTTCCCTGCCCATACGTCTGGCCTCTGCGGGCGCCCGAACAGACGCCTACAGAAGCGGGGTCACGGCCCGGGGCCTCCCCTCTTGAAACTCAGGAAAGGGTTGGCTATTCTCGCCCCAGAAACGCGGGGAAGCGCAGAGTGGGCGTAAAAACAAGTCGGGGAGAAGTAGGAACCTCAGCAAGTGCTGAATCCTGGACGCCAAGAAGGAAGCGGTGCTGTGCGAAGCGCGGTGCACAAACCTACCTGAATGAAGAGAAGGAATTAATCAGAGACTACCCGGCTTTTCCGTGATTTGGGGGAGGGGACTATTCCTCTGGACCTTGAAAAGCAAAGGTGGTGATATAGGGAAAGAGAGTGAAGACTGCATGGTAAGAAACTCAAGGACAATATCTGAGGTCCTTCTGCAAAAGGGCCATTGTCTGGCGACAAGCTCTAACCCAGTCTGTTTTGATTATTTAGAGAAAGAAGTGGCCGAACCCGAGGTGAGGATGGTCAATGGCAAACCAAAGAAAGTTCGTAAACCCAGGACTATTTATTCCAGCTTTCAGCTGGCCGCATTACAGAGAAGGTTTCAGAAGACCCAGTACCTCGCCCTGCCCGAACGCGCCGAGCTGGCCGCCTCGCTGGGACTGACACAAACACAGGTAAACCCGCCCGCGGCCTGGCACCAGCCCCGCCCAGGCTGCAACCTGGCTGGGCCGCGCGGTTCGGTCCCGACGGGCTGGAGCCGATTCGGTAGGACCCGCCAGAAAATCGCAAATAGAAAGACACCGGCCCACGCGCCCTTCCCTCCGCCAGTCAGGCCGGTGTCGCCGCCGTGTGACGCTGGGGACGGGATTCGTCGTTTGTCCTGAGATGCCCCCTGCATCGGTCCTCCGGGGACCGGGGGCCAATTTCCTAGGATGGAAAGACGTGGAGGCTAATGTCTAGACCTAGAAAAGGTCTCGCAGCTTTGAGAAACCGTCGCGTTGGCGGCCTCGCGTTAGTCTCAGGCCATCCACGGGCTGAGAACGTCCCCTCCGACCGAGAAACTGAGGGGTGGTGCCCTGCTCCTGAGGCAGCCTTGGGCCGCAGCAGCCTGAGGGTCGCGAGGTGGGGGCGCTGTTGTGTGGGGAAAGCTTCCTCGATTGTCCCATTCCCTTCACTCCCACTCCAACCCGGCCGGGGCCTAGAAGCAGACAGAATGTTCGAGTCGCCGCCCAGAGCTGCAGGCAGATCCTGGCCTCCCAGAGCTGAGGAGCGAGTGAAGGGAGTCGGCGGGAGGCTGGGAAGTCGCTCGTTTCCCTCAACCCCCGCGCTCGCGGAGCCTCTCCCACGCCCCTTCCCCTTGGCGGCGCCGCGTCGGTGCGCCCTGCGCAGGCCTACACGTGCGCGCACGCCGCCGCGCCGCCGCGGACACTCGGGCACACGCGCGCCGCGCCCGCGCCCCCGCCCAGACAGAAGACAAAAGCCCTGGGGTCGTGCCCTTGCTGCGGCCGGTGCGCGCCGGGCCGGCCGGGACGCCCTCTGGGGCCCGCGCTCCTCGCTTTGCCTCAGGCCCAGCCCCTTGGCGATAGGCAGGGAGCTGGGAGGAGACGTCAGGGCCAGGCAGAGTAGGGCCCGAGGAGGCCTCCAGTCACCGTCCCCGGGAAGGCGCGGATGACCTCTGAGTGTCCCGGTAACGTGTGCCTTTGTTCCCCCACCCAGGTGAAAATCTGGTTTCAGAACAAAAGATCCAAGATCAAGAAGATCATGAAAAACGGGGAGATGCCCCCGGAGCACAGCCCCAGCTCCAGCGACCCTATGGCGTGTAACTCGCCGCAGTCTCCAGCTGTGTGGGAGCCCCAGGGCTCGTCCCGCTCGCTCAGCCACCACCCTCATGCCCACCCTCCGACCTCCAACCAGTCCCCCGCGTCCAACTACCTGGAGAACTCGGCTTCCTGGTACCCAAGTGCAGCCAGCTCCATCAATTCCCACCTGCCGCCGCCCGGCTCCTTACAGCACCCGCTGGCACTGGCCTCCGGGACACTCTATTAGATGGACTGCTCTCTCTTGCTCTCTTTTTTGGGACTACTGTGTTTTGCTGTTTTAGAAAATCATAAAGAAAGGAATTCATATGGGGAAGTTTGGAAAACGGAAACAAAAAGATTCATGTGTAAAGCTTTTTTTTTTTTTTTTTTTGCATGTAAGTTTTTGCATTTCAAAGGACCCCCCCCCCCTTTTTTACAGAGGTTTTACAGAGGAACTTTTGCGCAACTGTGGACACTATCAATGGTGCCTTGAAATTTATGACCTCAACTTTTCAAAAGACTTTTTTCAATGTTATTTTAGTCATGTAAATAAGTGTAGATAGAGGAATTAAACTGTATATTCTGGATAAATAAAATTATTTCGTCCATGAAAGTAGAATATTTCTGAAAAATACTCCTTTTTGCCCCCCTGATAACTGGTTAGTGAAGTTTTATGCAGGTAATTAAAGGAAGACAAGCTCTGCAGAGATCCAAGGCAAAAAAGAAAACAGAAGTTGGGGGCTGCATGGTTGCAGAACTGTATATGTGTATATGTGTATATGTTGGATGCTCTACTTTGTATGTCTATGTACATGTGTGGGCTGCCGTATAATATATATTTAGGGTTTTTTTTGGCCTAACCACAAAATAAGTTTAGATAATTTTAAGTTTAACCCCAAATTGTTTCAGGTAGAAAGTAATGCTGGGATCTAAATACATCCCTCCCACCTTTGTATGTGAGTAAGAAGGCAACAGAAATCCCTCAATAACCCCTCTGAATTCTAAGCTCAAAGCAATTATCGTGGAGAACTGTCCCCCCCCCCCCATTTGCCTCCGTGTATTGCCAGAGCAATTAGACAAATTACACTCCCTTCAAAGGGAGCTTCCAGAGATGAGAAAATGAAAAGAAAGAAAAGGAAAGAAAATGAAGTTTCCCCTCACTCCTATTACATTTTTTAAAAATCTGAAATGTTTGGGGCATGACAAATAGTAGAGGCTTGGTATCCTTGGAAGTATGATTACAAATTTGTCTGAGCTGTTTCAAAGAGACAAAAACATTGCAGGGATTGAGAACAATGATGGATCTAAGTCTGTAGGCCAAGCAGGCATGTGGGGCGCATTTGTTCTCCCTCCAAGAGAAAGAACTTTGGGGTGGGGGAAAGGAATGAAAGTATTGTGGCCCCGTTTTGATGTCATTTCATGTGAAATAATATTCTTAGTACAGTTTTTTTCCCTCCATTCTCTTTACCGCTCCATGGTTTTTTTTCAGGAAGAAGCTCTCTTTACTTTTACATGAAACAGTGGCAAAGCCGGTTCCAAACGATGAGAAATGGAATCTATCTGTGGAAATTTCTCCTTTGTAAAACCTTCTTTGGTACAAAGAGAAGGACTTGATCAAACAGACGCCTACGTTCTGTCCTCCTTTCACCCCTGCATGTAGATATCAACAGTGTGACCAGAGCTACAGCCCAGGTCTAGAGCTCTGCCCCCAGGCATCAATCGTAGGCGTCTTTCTGGCTGGCTGTCCTTTAGTCCTCCTGACTCTGTTTCCTTAGGATAGCAAGGAAAATCATGTGTTGGAAATTACAAGATGCATGTGAAATATTTTACAGGTAGGAAGTCAGCAGCAATAAATGTGACAAAAGAGACCTCTTGGGGGGGGGGAGATTAGAACATAAAAAATTACATCCTGTCATCTGAGGATTTCTGAGAAAGCTCTTCCAGGGTTGGAGACTAGACCTGAAAAGGCACGCTGTGTGCCCGGAGGGGAATTTACCTGTGTGTTCTCTCTTTCCCTCTCCTTCCCACCCTCTCCTCTTTTCTTCTCCCCACCTCCTTTTATATCCCCTCGATTTCTTCCTTCTCTTCGCCCTTCCTTTTTTTCCAGAAGGGACACCAAACCCGCCAGTTTGGAATGGCTTAGGCCTTGAGGGATTCTACGGTTTGGCGGAACTTTCGCCGTGCCCTGCCTGGCTCTGGGGCAGTACGCGGGCAGCGGCCTGGGCTGTGGACCCCACCTCCCCTACCCCACCCCCACCCCCACCCCCAGCGCCTGAGTAGCAGCATCTCGCAGTTTTCCCCTCTCCCC